>NC_035438.2:11434773-11660147 GCF_002127325.2 Helianthus annuus
ACAGTTGAGACGGTTTCTAAAGTCCCATCTGCTAACTCTACCTCATAATTTGCACTTAAGGCTTTAACAGGCAATCCTAACAGTTCACCGAATTTACCATCCACAAAAGATTTATCCGCTCCAGAATCAAACAATACTCTTGCGTAAACGTCATTAATGAGAAACGAACCAGTTATGACGTTGTCGTTTTGGATGGCCTCCTGCACATTCATTTGAAAGACCCTAGCATTGGTCTTCTTCCCTTCTTCGGTTTTCTTGACAATCTTTGGGCAATTGGTCTTGATGTGCCCTTTTTCGTTGCAACTGTAACAGTTGCATCCTTCATCTTTTTGCACTCAAGAGTTCGGTGCTCAGAAGACTTACATATCCCACATGCCTTGGGCTGGGATTTCTGTTCATACCTGCACCTCCCAAAGTGGTGCTTCCTACAGACCTTGCACTTGGGCCTATCGCCCCACTGTTGCTCGTTCCTCCTGGCTTCAAACCCCTTCTTACTATCATGGTTCCCCCTATGTTTCTTGCCTGATCGACGTGAACTGTCATCTTCACGTTTCCTCTTGTCAGAATCCGCATTTCTCAATGTTCTTTGTCTCGCTGCATCTTGAGTGAGAGACAGAGATAAATCGGTGACAGATCTGAATGTGGTAGGTCGAGAGGCCTTCACGCTAGCCTTGATTTCTGGGGCCAAACCCCCAATAAAGCGTGCGATTCTCTTGGGTTCCGGGGTTACCAGGTAAGGAACCATTCTGGACAAAGTGTTGAAACTGGTGAGGTATGCCTGGCAGTCTAGGTTTTTCATAACCAGAGATAGAAATTCAGATTCTATTCGTTCAACCTCATGCTGAGGGCAGTAGTTATCCTTGACAAGAGCAACAAATTGCTTCCAAGACATATTGTACAAGGCAACTTTTCCAGAAGCCTGGATCAACGCCCCCCACCAAGCTAGAGCCTCACCCTTGAAAGACTGGGATGCAAACTTAACCATATCCCTTTCAGCACAACCACTGATGTCTACCACTGTCTCTATCTCATCAAGCCATGTCATACAGTCTACTGCCCCTTTTTTCTCCAGTAAACTCTCGAGGTTTACAAGATACAAAATATTTATACGTGCAACCCTTAGCACGTGGGGCTTCATCAAACACAATCTTCTTGGGGTGAACACTGTTTTCATTTGAGGAGTGTCGGTCATCATCTTTCTTAGATTTGGGTGGAGTGGGTGGTGGTTTGTTGTGAGCCTCAGAATGATTCTTTGGTTTAGCATGTGGTGTAGATAGGGTTCTACTGCGGGTCTCACTGTACTCACCGTACTGCCGTTCTAAGGCTTTTGCAACCGCATCATTCACAACTGCTTTTAACTCAGCACCAGTTACTAGGAATTTAGCATCATCACGGTTCCCTACCGGATGGCTATTGACTTCATCTGATCCAGCCATGTAGCTTCAATTGCTACATATAAATGATGGACAAGGTTTTTAACTTAAAGGCTCTTATAGTATTTTATGTTTAATTAACCAAGGTTTTAAATTGCCATTTTAGGTTAATTCGTTAGAACATTAGGATTTTATTATTATCCTAT
Source organism: Helianthus annuus (assembly GCF_002127325.2). Lineage (NCBI taxonomy): Eukaryota > Viridiplantae > Streptophyta > Magnoliopsida > Asterales > Asteraceae > Helianthus > Helianthus annuus. The sequence goes on from NC_035438.2 coordinate 11,436,353, forward strand.
GATACTTTATTACTAGCACATAAGGCCTAGTCACAAGAACAGTTAAGATATTTAATAAACCAAGATTTTATAGTATCTAGGTGTTTTAGGTTAAATCATTTATTAACAGGGAGCCATAAGCTACCACTGTCCTTAGTCACGGAGGACATATAATTATTGCCCACAGGAACTTCACTTCAAAGAAGTGGTTAATTAATTTAAGGGAATTTAAGATTAACCCTTTATGATGGATGGCCTGTGTGACTTTACTGATTCACAGTTTGCCAAGATCATTATCATACTAACAGACGTTAATAATTTGAATCTATTATGTGGGTTATACCATCTTGGCCATGTTTGCGATAACATAAAGGCTAGGTTTTACCTCCAAGATTCTTTAATAATAAACGCAGAATAGTCCTAAATTGAGATGTTAATTATGGATCTTAACCTAATTATGGAACTACCATCTTGGCCTTGTTTTATAAATTATAAGGCTAGGTCTTTGTTCTCTTTAGATTTTACCAATTTAATATAATGGCAGATCTTTTTAAATTTTCATTTATTTTCATATTTTATGCATATAATTATCAAAAATGAAAACTTAACTAGAACATCCCATAAATTGTCTTAATCAAGTACAATATTTGCCCAAAACGGGACTTCTACCAAAAATAAATGCCCACGCAGGGGCGGAAATCAAGAACAAACTCACGCAGGGGTTAACTAACCAAACTTGCTCACGCAGGAGCAGAGTACAAAATGACAAGCTCACGCAGGAGCTGAATACTGAAGCAAAAAGTCCACGCAGGGACTGAATTATAACTAAATAAAAATAACAAGGATCTTCAATAGTCCCTCCTTTTGGACTTTCCCTTGATCAGATCTGATAGTACTTTGAAGAATCCTCTGTTGTGCCTGCGCTCAGTCTGAATTTCCCGTTCACAACGGTCTAGTCTCTCAAGGACTTCCTGCTGGCGCTCAGGTGGAATAATCTGTGGCTGCGGCGGCTGATACACAGGTGGAGGAGGTGGCGGATGCTGGTACCCAAAAGTCGGGTAACCAGTAGTCCAGAGTCCTCCATAAGGCCCCTCAGGGTGACTAGCGTTGTAGTCCCATGCCTCTTGGTACGGGTCCACACTAGCATAATTGTAGTTGTAGTGGGTATGCGCCGGCTGCTCGAAGGGATTGTACGCCGCTGATCCAGCGTATGCAGGAATTGGGTTATCGAACCCCAATGGTGGTGCCACAGGTACAGAGTTGATGTCTGGAATAGGGCTTGATGGACCTCCCATCTGTGGGTCCTCTTCTTCCTGAAGTGGCGGGTAATGGCTGCCACTTGAAGGCTGGGGAGTACTGAATCGAACTCCTCCTCGCACGGACATCCGTGCGTTCAACCTTCTCCGCCTCGGTGGCTCCGGAGGCGGTTGCTGCTCTACTGGCGGTGGCGGTGGTGGCGTAACTGCCCTGAATCGAGAATCCTGGGAAGGATCCTGTTGCTGCTGATGCTGCTGCTGCTGGTGCTGCTGATGGGACGGCGAGTGCTCGGACGGGGTGAAGTACCAGTCATACTGGTTAAACCTTTCCTGGAAGCTATCTGGACCACGGTAAGGTGATCCGTGAAATGATGACCCGTCAGAGATCTCTATCGGGTGATTGGGTGTTCCAGACGCGGGCTCCACTGGATCCGTGTCTTCATCCATATCATCAGCGTGTTCGCCTGGGAAATGATCCTCAGGACCAAGTGGGTTATGACCCACAAGTTCAGGGAAGATGTTAGCCGGGTTGAATCGGCTCTGAAAGATCGGAGTGGGATCGCCATACGCATGGTGCGAGTTGGATCTCTGTAGCGGTATGAAGGCTGGTGGTTGGTTGTTGGGCTCGTTTTCCGATTGGGGCCCAAAGGAATGCTGGTAAGAAGGTGAAGAGCTAAGGGAGACAGACCGTCTTCTAGGTTCAACATAGAGCCTCCATGGCTCTTGCGGGCTTGTGCTCATAGTAATGGATGGGGTACGCCGGTGCGAAGGCCCGGCTTCGTGATCATGACCCGTGACGGGTCCCTTGCCTCGACCGCGAAGAAATCTTGGTGGCATGATTTAGACTCTATGATGCTAAGGAGAAACCAGCCTATTACGTGTAGCACCTGCACTTAATCTTTTTGGGGAAAATACGTCAGTTTACACTGGTAAATACAATTTAACTGACTCATTTTGAAAAGGTTTTTTTTTAATTGATTTAAATGCACAAGGCACAAAACATTTTATAACTTGGGAATAATTAATCAAAGTTAAACTTGTAAAAGAATTACATGTTCGTTATGCGTTCAGTCGCCCGAGTCGTGTCGGGTTTAAGGTTAATTGACACACCACTCAGTATAAGTCCGCGGCGGGAAGCCAACGTTTATACCTTAATAATATGGACATATTACCGGGTGTACGCCTACACCCGGGTGTCAAGTTCGTGGCCAAAAATGATGCCAAGGATATCCGGGACATGGTCATTAAGCTCCCAAAGGCGTAAAACAAACAAAACTAGTTTTCAAATGGGTCACATCGATAATACCCAACTACTAATGAGTTGGGGTCAATTGCCCGACCAAGCGGTATTTTATATACCGTACCCCCAAGCCCGTATAAGGGAAAATAAGTTAAAAGTATTTACCTGAGCAATGTATAAACCACAAAAGCAAAAATGCAAGTGTCTTTTACTGGGCTCCTATTCTGGAACGAAGGTTTATAATAACCTATTAGAATCCTAACGGGTCTTTTAACATAGCCTAAGCTTAGACCGGTTAGTTTCGAAGAATAAATATGGTTTAATCGCGAGGAAGGCGAAAACCGAAAAGGAATGTGACTTAGACCCTACAAGCTTGGATACTTGTATAACATGGGTAAACTAAACACATTCTGAATTTAGAGACCAAGATGTTACGGTTTGACCCGTTTCGGCTAATGTGCGTAAACTAGTCACATAAGCCGATCCGAACACGAAAGTGCGTAACGGTTAACCATATAAATCATATACATGTTTCCTGAGATTATATGCACCAAGTATGTTGTAATATCAGTATGGTATGTCCCATTATGCCCCGAATGATTTTAAACTCCAATTACGCCTCATAAGGGTATTTTGGTAATTTTACATAGGCTTAAAAGGTCAAAATGGGAAACCTGAGTCCTCAGCCTTAGTTTACTGTTATAACATGAAATTTTACTAAATATATCAGTAGGTATTAGACCTTTAGTATAAAAACTAGTTTTGACATATACTATATCGTAAAAATGCCTAAAAAGGCGATTTGGAGCCTTTTCCGGGTTTTAAAAGAAAAGCTGATATTTTTATAATTCCAGAAGGCTCAAAATAATATATTTAACATAATAAATTAGTAGGAAAAGGTTTGGGGTCAAAAGGTTTTGTAAAACTCATTTTATGGCCGAAAAGGGCAAAACCGGCATAAGCCGAATTAAGCTTAAAACCTTAAGTTATGCTTAGCCTAAAAATAAATAAAAATCTTTAAAATTCCCAAAATATTATTATATAACAGTGGGTATAAGGTTTTGACATAAAATCTAAGTTTAATTAGGCTATGTGTTAATTACGCTAATTATTCACTAAGAAAGCTTCTAATTACGCTAATGAGCATAACTCTCAACCTAGACTTTAAACTGATGTCAAATTTTGGGAACAAGTTTATAATTCAGTAACTAAGATGTCTACCCTTTTACATTTTCAAAAATCATGATTTTTAGACATTCGGGCATAAGGGTCAACATATGGGCATTTAACGGAAACATGCATGTGAACAAGATATCTAATGAACCAAGTTGTATAATCACAGGAGGATATACTAACATGTTATTAGGTCCAAAAGAAGCTCTAAGGCAATCTTAATTTTGACTAAAACGGGTCAGAACTGAAAGTCAAAGCGAAAGTCAAACTATGCGACTTTCGGTTCCGAACCGGGTCTAAACAGAAAATTGTCGAGTTGAACATGTTGGAACATGTTCTTACATCATTTACCAAATTATATTAGTGATAAAACAGGTTGCATGCATCCTACATTGCTAATTATAAGTTAATTTGAATTTAAGCGTTCTGTTGACTTTTTATAGTTAACTTTGACTCGACAATTAACATGCTTAGAGTGGGAATCTGGAAATACCCTTTTAAGGGTTTGTTACCCACTTAATTACCTACTTAAAGGTATCTTTAATTCGTGATTTGACAGAGCACATTATGATTAATCACGAAGTCAAACCTTAATTACGACGGTTTGACTTTTACTTAATTAACTAAGTTAAAATGGATTAGGGGAGGTTAAGGTTACTTACAAGGATCCTAAATAGGATTAGGGACTTAATGAGCACTTGTTGCTGTCCAAGGAAGTTCCAGAGAATAAGCTCCAAGTGAGTGACACAATGAATGATCAAAGTTCACCACTTCACTTCCTTATATAGGGACCAAGATGCTCTAGGATCAAGACATGGAAGTCTAGGATAGTTACAAGATCACCCCAGGTGTCCCTAAGAGCCTAAATACTGCCTAGCAAGCCCCTGATTTCAAAAACCATCATTCAAAGTCGGTGCAACGGGCTGGACAGGCAGCTGTCCAAAATCTGCTGCCAGCAACGGTCTTACGGACCGTAAGCTTGAGGCCTTACGGTCCGTAAGGACCTCTTGCGGACGGTAAGCTGAAATGGTTACGGTCCGTAACCGACCTTGCTGAAACATGCCCAGATACCCTCCTTACGGACCGTAAGCCCAAGGCTTTGTGGTCCGTAACCGATGGCCAGAGGACAAAATTTTGTGAGCTTTTAAGTCTTAACCATGCAATCAAACCAACTCCGAAATCAGTCCCTCTTTTTCAGATGTGGGACCATCTTGATTAGCCATTGCATGCCTAGCATGCTCTTACATGTTTCCCATTCAATTTCAACTCACGAGGGTCTTGCAAAGTGACGGAGATTACCAAGAATGAGTCTTGGATTCTCATAATAGTTGGCCAAGGAAATTAATTATATTGATTCCTTTTTACAAGGATTTTATTTAACATTTTCAGTAGTAACAACCTATAATTCCAAAGTCCTTAATAAAGATGCAACTTTATTTATTTGAGAGCAGCCGGTTATCATATAAGATGATTATCTAATGATTTAAGGATCTTGGGATTTATAACAATTTGGGTCGCTCAGAGGTGTTTTAATAACATGTCGCCCTTGGGTCGTTCAGAGGTATTTTAAATAACATGACGCCCTATAAAATCCTACCAAACATCTTTTTATATAATCCTGGTTTTTCTGACACCTCTGTCTAACGTGACACGTGTCTTTATTTTAATGGACAGGAATTTCCGAGGTGTTACAGTAACCGGAAGAGAAATCAATTGTATTTTTTTAGTTGCTTCTCTTGTTAAGTTTCTGAACCAACCGAAATCCACAAATTCCAACAGTTACTTCGTTTTTACCGTCCGGTTTCCAAACTCTTTCACTCAAAGTTAATATTCACTTTGGTGGATGCAAGCATAAAGTTAGAAAAATACTCAAGAAGATTGAAGAGTACACAACTGAAGGTTCAATGCACGAAAAGTTTCTTACGAACGATATGTATCAGGAAGCTCAACTTGAACGGACGATATGTATCAACAACTTGTGAGTGGGAATATGGCTATAAAGAATAGTATGTATAAACAATCACCGGTACGGATTTTGGTGTTTTGGTAGGTTGAAAGAGGTGAATGGTCCTTGTTTTTCCATGTATCAAAAATCACCGGACGATATGTATCAACAACTTGTGAGTGGGATCGTTGTAATCATCACAGAAGACGTGTCGGGTTCTTCTGCTAGTAGTATGAGTCTGAGTCCATTGTGGTTCGTGAACATATACAGATGCAAGAGAATGGCGAGAAACCATACTGTCAAGAAGCTAAGATCTTTTAATACTTCATTTGTAACCATAAGGATGATGCAAATTTGTACGTAAAGATCTCTACACAATATGGTTCTTTTGCTAGTGATTCGGAATGTTTCGAATCATCACAGAAGACGTGTCGGGTTCTTCTGCTAGTAGTATGAGTCCGAGTCCATTGTGGTTCGTGAATGTTTCGAATCATCACAGAAGACGTGTCGGGTTCTGCTAGTAGTATGAGTCTGAGTCCATGCGACAGACACAATTCTTGCAAGTTAAATCCACAATCAACGTATACAGATGCAAGAGAATGGCGAGTTCTTTTCAGTTATTATGTTGATCCACAAATTCCATTGTTTAAATCAGAATCAGGTTCTCAAGACAAGGATCGTTCTAATAGATTAAAGAGAATAAACCAATTTTAGCATTTTTTACCCATAGTATACGGGCCGTATAACAATACTAGTGGGAAACCCGCGCGTTGCGGCGGAGTCGATAATTTACATCATTATACTCGTCTATTAGTTTATAAATTGTACAAGCCAAAAAACCTATTATCCAACACTTTCATGCATAAAAAACATAAAAACACCCAAAATACATAAGGCGCGCGCCTCAGACCTCCAAAAACCCAAAAAAAATGCGCTTTTCTTGCGCTTTGTGAAAAAAAACGCACCTCAGGTGCCATGAGGCGAAGAGACCTGCGCCTTAGTGCGCCTCGCGCCTCAGGTGTGCTTTTTAAAACCGTATTACATAACTCCCAAATGTTGGCTCAAGTGCCAACTTTAATTGGCTGGGATCAATTTCAAGTATTAGAATCAACATTGACCATTGATTGAATCATACGATGCCAGAATATCAGTCCCATTTTACCATAAATCAGGCAAACAAGCGACTCCAAATTATTGCCTATGCACAAATTTTGCATATAATCAATACAAAATCAAGTTTTCAAACAACACTAAATAACAATACTCAACAGTGATCAACAAAATTTACATACTTTAAAACATCAAGACTTCATTTAAATAGTATAACCAAGTTCAAAAAAGCATAAAGTTTTAACCTTTAATCCTTTATGAAGCCAAAAAAGCTTATGTAAGACTGTAACTATTACAAACACATATAAATCAAGAAACACAAAAATGATAACTCAAACTCACCTCCACAACTGCAAAACTCAAGACAAACCTAAACCTGAACCCTCACCCTCACCCTCATCAACCCATTTCCAGTAATGCTTCTTGCAACAAACTGCCAATTTGCACCGTTCACCCAAACCCAAACCCAAACCCTCATACTCATCCCCTTCCTCAGTCCAACACTCACCCTTAGGCAATCCATCCACATATGCATCCACTGAATGCAATATATAACAAGCTGGCAACCCCGGATATGACACATACACTCTTTCCTCTACGTTATTCGTATACGAATCCGCCACAATTCTCACAGTATCACTCTCAACATTCTCAATTATTGATCCAAGTTCTTCTTTAACTGCTCTCACAACTGCTTGTTCCACAGTCTACCCAGGCTTCATTTTCTCCGAAAGCGGCCTCGACCGGTTTCGCACGTCTCCATTCGACAATTCCTGATGCGTTTCGATCAAAAAACGGTTACTGCTCCCTCAAACACAAACACAAACAATAACCACTTCAATGGTCCGGACGGGCGGCGTGGAGTCAGCGAGTCAGCGGAGGAGACGGTTGCGGGTTTGTGGCAGAGGAGACGGCGGAGGCCGGAGAGGATGAAGATGCCGTTGTCTGAATCGCTGATGATGTTCACCGAACATCTGAACTCGTGGTGATACCTAAAGAACCCTAAAGACCCGTTCCTTTAAAATTCTCAACCCGTGTCGACCCGTTGATACCTTATTTGTTTTTCTAATTAACCCATTTCAACCCTTTGACTTAAATTACCTAACCCAAAGACATATATATTACATGTTTAATCTCTTTTCTGGTCATAACTTAATCATTTTTAACTCACCAAAACACATTAATTGAAATTATCACCTTCAATGTGCCATGGGACTCTACAATGTGCACAATGAACGACATCAAACCTTACTGGGAAAGGGCAATATTTGGGTACCAAACCAGACAACAAAAACTTTAGCTTCCTCTAATTGTTTCTGCAGCTTAGTCCTAAAGACAGAGATCTGAACATTAAGGGCTTCAAGTCATTAGGATCCAAAGGCTAAACAGAAAGAGACTCAAAAGAGTGGCATGCCTGCTTAGTGACAAATGAAACTGTTAACTTAGGGACAACATTTCTCAACAACATAACACAAAGTAAACGGGTGGTTAGCCTTGAGCCAAGCGGGGTCGAGTCGCATAGACGGCTAAGCCATTTAATAAATGAGATGGGTTTGAATTGACTGATCAACCTATTTCCAACTTGCCAACTCGTTTAGGATTATAATTAAAAAATAAAAAAGAAAAAATTTAATGCAACCCACCAATCCTTTGACTTGACAAGCCACTTTACAACGCATAACGTGGGTTACACGTGTCTGGGTTCGGGGTTTAAAATAATCGATCATTTTCACATTGGGATATATGAAACCGCCAACCCGAACCCTACACAAATGGCCACCCATACATTCAAATCGCCATCTCTAATGATTAAATTAGATAGAAAAAAAACACAAGATTGAAATAACAATATATATATATATATATATATATATATATATATATATATATATATAATAACAAGCAATCTACAACGTAGGCTTACCTTTTTAAAAAAATGGGCGTTTTTACCTAGACCATCTTCCCCTGCATCAAATGCATTCTTTCTATAATGAGGATCATTGGGGTCACCATAAGGAACCACCCTTTCTACATTCAAAAGCATCATATGTTAATACATTATAAATGTGTCCACAACAGATTACTTATTTGATGGGAGTTATTATTATTTATTACAGACAGCTTCAGCAGATGATCTACAAACATGTTACCTCTTAGAAGGTTTGTTGACCTGACGCAAGGGGATGGAGTTTCCATAGCAATGATAGAAACCATAATGAGGAAATCTCTCATAGCAGCTGTCTTTGTTGGACATTGGTGTCCCAGTGTTGCCCGCAGCTGCTATTGCCATATTTTTGGACCCATCCAGAGCCGTTGTGACCTTCGCCTCAGGTCTGATTCCACCGTTCTCCATATACGCCTTCCCACCATGCCCGTTCGGGTGAAAGTGCTCATCCCATCATATCTGATCAGAATATATCACATCATACCTCTCAATTTGTATCACTGGGGAAAAAGGATCCATAACTTACAAAGTTTTAAAAAAAATCGCCTTTGGAATAAGCTAAAACAAGTTGTGTCGATTGTTGGCAACAAACAAAAAGCTACGTAAAAACAAAAAAAAAGATTTAAAAATAAGAGGTTAAACTAATATCTTGAAGAGATGAAGAAGATTAGTTGCTTAATCACTTAGCCTGTTATCATTTCCACCTGACGCCAATTCACAATTATCTACTTGAGTCCACATGCCTACAATTCACAAGTTGAGATAAGAACGAACCTATAGATTGTGTATATAAAATGATTTCTATTAGCTAATAATAACTATAACTAACTGGAATTAATGGAAAGGTTACCTCTGATTTATAACCACTTAATAACCTAAATTACCCATCAAAAACGAATATAATTATCAAACAAAAACTGAAAGTCGATTTCATCCTAACTCACCAAATCAACGGATAATTTTCCAACAAGGGGGGATTGTCTACACTTTTTTTGTCCACCCATATCTCTTTCACCTACATTGAAACCTAAATAAGATTATAAGAAGCATGTTTATAAAATAATAACTTTAACAACAAGTAAAAAAATACAATTTCAAACCAAAAAAAAATGAAATTGAAACAATCAAATCCTAATTTGTGCATACCTGGTGAGACCGGCGGCGAAGCAGCAACACCAGTGGCCAGCGAAACAGCGGCATAATTTTCCGGCCAGGTGAACATTCTAAACCCTAGTAATAAGCATCTCAAAGATCGATGATTTGTGCTTGATAATGGACAGTTCAAGTCACTGATATAAATGTGGTACATATGAAGGGTTCTAGAATTCCATGGATGAAAGGGTTAAATGGGATTCAACCCACGTCTTCAATTGCATTCAATGCGAAAATTGAATGGACAATCAATTAGGAAATCGATTACACACTCCATGATAAAAAAAAAACGAAGAAATTGATGATATAAAGAACGATTCAGGTGAAGAGGAGGATAAAATGGGAACAAAAATGTAAAAATATAGGTTTTATTTAAGACTATTAGTCTGCCATCTTAAAAAATAGATGTTAAATTACTTTTGTGTCCATTGGAGATGTATTATATAGTTATATAGATACGGCCCGTATACAATCATCGTATAGTATACGATCGGTAAAAATATTTTTTACCAATCGTATACGACCGTATAAACGGTATATGACCCGTATACGCATGGTAAAAAATGGTAAAAACCTCTTTAATCTATTAGAACGATCCAATAAACGAAGAACAAAGCCTATTTTCAAAACACAGGTTCATACAGTGCTGTAATAGGTTGTGGTTCAGCCAAAATGACATCTAGCATTACTAACGGTTCAAGTAAGTGTCTAAAATTTTGAAAATTCAGGTTTACCTTGTTAGTTTCTCAAACACTAATAAACATCTGCTTCCTGAATCTGAATCAGAATGTTAACTCTTTCACTCATAAACATCTGCTTCCTGAATCTGAATCAGAATGTTAACTCTTTCCTTTTCGTGAGGTAAAACCGGTTTCAACATCGAGGGTTGTATCGGAATCAGGCGTTGGAAGGATTGTAGTAGTAGGACATTGGTACCACTGTGAAAGTTGCATCAGGAAGCTCAACTTTAACGGACCTGTTATTCGACCGAGTAATCAATTGTATTTTTTTAGTTGATTCTCTTGTTAAGTTTTTTTGACCCAACCGAAATCCACAAATTCAAGTCAAGGATCGTTCTAATAGATTAATGAGAATAAACCCTCGTTTCTTCATCTTCATCTTCAAGAACAATGATGATCAGATGATGTTTTTTTCGCAGAACGTGGTTGATTGCGGTGGTTTGGGTCTAGGTTGTCAGAGAGAGAAAAGGAGGTGAGATAGTCTGATACAATAAGGATGTTGGGAATTAAACGCATATACGTGACAAAACAAGGATCGTTTTAATAGATTAAAGAGAATAAAGCAAGGATGTTGTGAATTCGCATAAACATATATTCGTTTCATAACCTCCTCCTATAAATCAACCACAACTGACAGAGAGCCTGTATTAGAAACCATCCTATGTCTTTTACCAACCGAAGAGGCAGCAAGGACAGATAATACTTCATTTGTCGAGAAACTATACTGTCAATAAACTACCATCTTTTACTCATAAACCCTTGAATCCCAACTCTTCTCTAAAAGAGCCTGTATTAGAAACCATCCTATGTCTTTTACCAACCGAAGAGGCAGCAAGGACAGATAATACTTCATTTGTCGAGAAACCATATTGTCAAGAACCTAACATCTTTTAATACTTCATTTGTAACCGTAAGGATAATGCAAATTTGTACGTAAAGATCTTTACACAAACTGTGTATGTGCTTGTGCTGTAGAAACCGATGATGAATTTGTGTATCTAAATCAGGTTCTCTGCCTTAGATCGGTCATTCCTTGTGATACATGAACGTTGTATTCTTGTCTTTCAGAAGAGTTGGTATTGAACCAATAATACTTCAAACATTCTAAACCCTACTTGGAAACAAACCAACAAAATCCTTATACTCTTCTAGCAGAACCCGACACGTCTTCTATGATGATTCGAAACATTCACGAACCACAATGGACTCAGACTCATACTACTCACCCTCCCCTGAGGAAAAGTTTTCCCGACGACTCAAGACAAAGCAGTTGGTTTGGGTTCATATCAGCATTGTTTATCACCCTGTGTAAGCATTGGAAGCTCGACCACTAGCAGAATCATTGCATTACATCCCCGTTGAAAACAAGTGATTAAAACGCTTCTCCTTACAACTCTCATCAAATGCCTCACCCTTCCTTTTTATTACAGTCATACTCCGTGGGTATCTGGTAACCATGTATGTAGGGGTAGAATCGGCAATTTGACAGCAAAAGCAATTAAAAATCCAATATAGAATATGATTTCCAAAGCCACAGGATACGACTGATTAACTGATGTTTCAAAATTTAATGTTGGTTCATTCGAACAACAGAAATCACACGAATAAATAAATTCTATTTGACTCTGCCTCTTCAAGTGACTCAATAAGATAGACTGACCCGTTCCAACTTCCCAAAGATTCAATCCATAAAGAATCATTACAAATCTTTATACTTGAATTTGAGTCATGTTTTACAGATTACACATAGTATGCCCGTCCCCCATCAGCGTATTTTTCGCGCCCGTAACTCTTCCTCAGCCAGGATGAGACAGAATAGCAGAGCAAGTACAAGTATTAGTAGCATATCAAAAATGCGTTCCTCGTCATTAATATGTTTGCTCGCGGCAATTGTGGCCTCTCGGTAGAATCGATGACTGCAACACGTTTTTTTTGTTTTTCAATCTTTGTTACTTGTTAAAGTTTTATTTTTTTTCTACTTTTAGAAAGATTTGACCACCTAACGACTGTAAAATGTCTCGTGTGATTGACACCTTAAATCCATTAAATACTTTGGGTAAAATCTAATTTTCTTTTCATATGGGCCGTATACAGTTATATGGCCCGTATACGTTATTCGTATCCATTGTATACGACCAGGAAAATTCTTTACACATGGTGTATACGGGCCGTATACAGTTATACGGCCCGTATGGAATGAAAAAAACTGACAAAGTCTGAAGGCACAGACTTTGTTAGTTTTATTTTATTATATACGGGCCGTATAACTGTATACGGCCTGTATACACCATGTGTAAATAAGTTTTTGCCATGTATTAATATTAGGACCCTTAATATAACTTTGAGGTGCTATTGGATAAAATATTGAATTAAGTTGTGAACTTTAAGGTACTTATTAAACCGCCTTTTTATTTATGTTTACTTTCGTGGTGCTTAAACTTATCTTTTAATGGGATAGTGCAAGTTCACTGGAATCTTATGGCATGGTACGTGTACGTGTTTTAAGTGTGCTACTATGTTTTAATATACGAACTTGTGTTTATTGGGATGTGTGCTTTTATGGTTTTCTAAAAAGTAAAGATATCAATATTTAAAAAAATCATTATTTTTATTTTTTAGATCTTTGTTTAAACTATTCTACTTCATTTTAATGGAAGTAATTTTTCATATATTTCAGGGTTTGACCATGTACAAGCGATAAGCGAATGGGTTGGATTTGACCCTGTACAAGGTTTGGGCTACTAAGCCAGGTATGAACCTTCATATATTTTAGTGGGCTACTGATAAGCGAATGGGCTGGATTTGACCCTATACAAGGTTTGGTCTACTGAGCCAGGTATGAACCTTTCATCTATTATTTATGTAAAATTTGTGTTGTATTTTGTTTAGGATCTAAAAGGTTGGAATGAACCGAAAATAGTTTTTAAAATTAAACCGAAAATCTATTTTGTGATTAGAGTCTTGTGGTGAAGTGTTATTAAACAAAGTAGGATTTTTCATAGACATGTTTAACGATTAGGATTATTTAAGATAATATTTGAGCTTTTAAGAAATATCAATTTTTTTATAAAATATTCAAATAAGTATTAAGATACCTAATAACAGCTTGCAAATATAATAATGCTCTATGAAGGATAAAACAATAATGAACGAAAAAGGAATAGGACTTTAAAACTTGAAAGAGAATAGGTAGAGAGAATCCTATTGATCTTTAAATTCGTGTAATTTTTCCAACGTATTTAAAACAATTTCAAACACAATAAACAAAAGAAGTGTTAGTACGTTGTCTGATCTGAGAACACAAATGTAAAGATTTTAATATGAAACACAAGTTATATTTATTGTACTCAATATAATGGCTGATCATAGCCCACCGCCCCTCTCTTAATTAATAGTCTGATTTTTTTGCTACAAAAGTTCATTTAAATATAATTACAATAATATATGAAAACAAATTCGATATTACGTGAGTATAAGAAATATAATCGACATTACGTGAATGTAAGAAATAGATTTGATATTACGTGAATATATAAGAAATAAAAATAATGTACTCATAAATATGTGTGTAAATGTATGCCGAAACAACATATTACATTATTACCTCTTCACTGATATAAAATAATCACTTTAAACCTTCACTTGCAGGTCAGGTATTCCATCTTTTTGTGCCTTTTTGATCATAGCTGGTGACTACACAAATAGATATATGCGTTAGAAAGTAAGGTATGTGTTAATTGTGGATTGTTATGGATTAGAGAGTACCTTGTCATATCTGAACCGGTTGTCGTTGATTATTTCAACAATTTTTTGAAGCTTCTGCAGTTTGTATAAATTTAGTTTTTACAAAAAAAAAAACAAAGTCTAATGAAAATAATATTCTAAGCTGCTTCATTTGCATGTCAAAGTTTCTAGCAGGCTCTTCATATGAGAACAGGACAAATAATAACAATAACATCAAGATAAACCATTATTACCCAAACCTTTTAGCTCGCATACCTGCCCCTCCAAACTGAATTGCATTAATGTTTTGTAGTTTTCTTGCATTAATGTTTTGTAGTTTTCTTAGTAAGTTAAAAATAATAAACTAATAAAAAAACATTTGTAACAATTTAAAAAAGTGAGGTATTAAGTATACCATTTCAGAGTTGTGTGGGCCAGGAACAATAATGTGAACGGTATCTTCAGGAAATTGTACATTGCAAACATATTACATGTTAACAATAAACTAAATTAATAACTAATGTAAATTAATCACTTTAACCTTCACTTGCAGGTCAGACGTTCCATCATTTTGTGCATTTTCGACCACAACGGTAACTACACAAAGAAACGCATGAATTAGAAAGTAAGGTATGTTTTAATTGCATATTAATATGGATTAGAAAGTACCTCGTCAAATCTGAATTGGTCGTCGTCGATTATTTCAGCACCATTTTGAAGCTTCTTGTTACACCCTTATATTTATACTAGAATTTAATAACTATTTTATACCAAAAGCCGTTAGAAATTACAGAAGTTTCAAAACTTTTACTAGTTAGCCTACTAAAAACAAAAGTAGAACGTAATATTGTTGTTTAAGACTTTGATTACAACGAAAGAAACACTGTTTAACAAGTTCAACATAGCGGAAGCTTCGAAGTGGAGTGTTCGGTTCATTCATCTTGTCGCTTGATCGCCATCCATGACTTCTAATTACCTAAGAATCAACAATTAGATCGTTAGTTCTTGATGTTTAAGAATGATAAGGTTTTAAGACTTAACACCCCATTAAAAAGAATAAGAATATAAAAGTGTTCCAGGCTCCACCGTAATTTACGGTACCACCGTAAATTACGGTGAGTGCTGGAAATTCCTGGTTACACCGTAACACAGGAGAGAACCACCGTAAATCAAAACCCTCTACCGTAAATTACGGTGACACCGTAATTTACGGTAGCACCTGGGAATTCATGCTTTTGTTTGGTTTGAGCATTTCAACCAAAATTCCAACTTTCGGGTTTCAACATTCTGCATTATCAATGTAGTAAAGATCGAATATTTCTAGTACATCATACTATAGCCACTACATACATCAATTCATCATGTTCGGAATATAGATCATGTTTACTTGATTATTTGACCCGTTTGGCTTGCCTATGGAATTTCCTTCCTTCATGGCAACTACCAACGAGCTAAATTCGTTATTCATACTAGTATTCAAATACGACAACGCCTTCGCTCCAATCCAATTTAACTAGAAACTTTGATAAACAACTACAACGATCTAAAATTTACATAATGTAACGAGACATGTTACATACCTTGGCGCACACCCTTCAATCGAGAATCACCACCGGCTTGTCCGCTCGATGTCCCGGTATCTTGTCCTATAGAGTTCATTTACAAGACATGTTTAGAACCCTCTTAGACATCATTTCGCATAATATACCGAAACATCTTAATTAAGCGTTTAAGCTTCAAATTTCTATTTGTCAACCTTCTTTGAGGCATTTCCACAAACATCTAAAGGGCATAATTTCTATATTATTCATCTTCATGTTTGTGGATTGTTTAGTGGTTGACTTAGCTTCAATTAAGCCATCATATATCATGTAACATCACATCTTTTCTGGAACTATCTTCTAAAGTCGAATTTTACTAGTATAACCACTAAGAACCCTAAAATTCATCATCATCTTGTAAAACCCACAACCCACCTTCAAGGTGTTCATGGAGTTTTCCAAATTGGGTCATGATTTCACATGTAATTGGTTGAGTCTAACCTCTAAACACCAAATAGATTCTATACTAACCAAATAACACTCATGCAACATCAAATTTCCAGATTTCACAATATCATGAGAATTTCAAGCAAAGAATTAACACAAGTTTTTACATACCTTGGAATCCTCTCGTGATGAGGATCACTAATCTATGTTTAGACTTTGTTTTTTATCAGATTTGAGCCTTCAATTTGATGTTTTAGTGAGTTTAGGGTTTTGGAATGGGGGTGTCGCCCCCTTCTGCTTTCTTGATCGACCAACACTCCAAAATTTGGAGTGTTTGGTTACTAATTGTTATTTAGTTTTAATTTTTGACAATTCCAGCCCCTCAACTTTGCTCTACACATTATTTAGTAAGTTTTAACCTTTCATGGGTTATTTCTAGTCTATCAACTAACTAGGTTAAAAGTTTCTAGTTAGTAAACTCCCGTTTATTAATAATTTATAATTTTTAACAATAAGTTTTATATTTTCGGGGTGTTACAAGTCCACCCCCCTTAAAAGGGGTTTCGTCCCCGAAACCGTATTACATACCAAATAATGAAGGGTGGAGTCGCCGCATTTCTTCCTCGGACTCCCATGTGGTGTCTGACCCTTTTCTGTGCTCCCATTTGACTTTGACTTGGCTTATCGTTTTGTTCCTCAAACTTTTCTCCTTACGATCTAAAATCGCAATTGGTTTTACCGCATAGTTGAGGCTGTTATCCACCTCGATGTCATCATAGTGGATATGAGCAGTTTCGTCGGCCAAACATTTCCGAAGATGTGATACGTGGAATGTGCTATGAATTCCGCTCAATTCTTCGGGTAATTCGAGTCGATAAGCCATTTTACCAACCCGTTCAATGATTCTAAATGGCCCAATAAATCTCGGGCTTAACTTTCCCCTTTTTCTGAATCTAATGATACCCTTCCATGGGGAAACCTTTAGCATGACCATATCGCCAACCTGAAACTCAATTGGCCTATTTCTCTTATCTGCGTATGCCTTTTGCCGGTCTTGAGCCGCCTTCAAGTGTGCCCGAACTATATCAATCTTCGCATTTGTAGCTCGGATTATATCGGTTGGTGCCAGCCCCCGCGGACCCACTTCTCCCCAACATACCGGAGTCCGACACTTTCTGCCATATAATAGCTCATACGGGGCCATTTTAATGCTCGCGTGATAGCTATTGTTATATGCGAATTCGACCAAGGGTAAATGGACATCCCAACTACCCCCAAAGTCAATAATGCAAGCCCGTAGCATATCACCCAATGTCTGTATTGTTCTTTCGCTCTGCCCATCCGTTTGTGGATGGTAAGCAGTGCTAAGGAACAATCTAGTTCCCATCTGTTCTTGGAATTCACGCCAGAATTTTGAAGTAAACCGGGTATCTCTGTCTGACACAATGGATATCGGTACCCCATGTCTTGCTATGATCTCGTTGGTGTAAACCTCCGACATTTTCTCCGAAGTATAAGTCTCACGAATGGGAATAAAGTGAGCGCTTTTGGTTAACCTATCCACTACTACCCAAATAGCATCAAAACCACGACTTGTTTTAGGCAGTTTGGTCAATAGGTCCATCGTAATTTGCTCCCATTTCCAAACCGGAATTTCTAACGGTTGAAGTTTACCATATGGTTTTTGGTGTTCTGCCTTGACTTGCAAGCACGTCAAACACCTTTCCACGTACTTCACGGTGTCCCGCTTCATTCCGGGCCACCAATAATTTTGCTTCAAGTCATGATACATCTTGGTTGCTCCCGGGTGAATAGAATAACGGGATTTATGAGCTTCATCAAGTAGGAGCTTCTTAACCCCACATGTATTAGGGACCCAGATTCTATTAAAGCGAGTCTTCAGGCCGTGATTGCCTACCTCTAGGTCCTTAACTTGACCGATAATTCTTTCCTTTTTCCAGTTTTCTGCCTTTACAGCTTCATCTTGTGCTTCTCGAATTCGTTCAAGCAAGCTTGAAGTCACAACCAGTTGCATTGATCGTACCCGTATTGGGGTATAATCCGATTTGCGGCTCAGCGCATCGGCCACTACATTAGCCTTTCCCGGGTGATAACGTATTTCACAATCGTAATCCTTCACCGTTTCTAGCCACCGCCTTTGTCGCATATTTAACTCCTTCTGATCGAAGAAGTATTTCAAACTCTTGTGGTCGGTGAATATGGTGCACTTTACTCCGTACAAGTAGTGCCTCCATATTTTTAATGCAAACACTACCGCCGCCAACTCGAGATCGTGCGTAGGATATTTCTGTTCGTGTACCTTTAATTGCCTTGAGGCATAGGCTATAACCTTGCCCCGTTGCATCAATACACATCCGAGTCCCGATAGTGAAGCATCCGAATAAACCTCCATGTCTTCAACCCCGTCCGGTAGTGTTAGTACCGGAGCTTGAGTTAACTTTTCTTTTAACGTTTGAAACGCTTTCTCTTGTTCAACACCCCAGATGAATCTTTCTGTCTTTCGGGTCAGCTTGGTTAGTGGCGACGCAATCTTGGAGAAATCTTGAATAAATCTCCTATAGTATCCCGCAAGTCCCAAAAAGCTTCTAATTTCAGAAGGGTTCTTTGGGGAATTCCATTTTGACACCGCCTCAATCTTTGACGGATCCACCAGTACTCCGTCAGCACTTATAATGTGGCCAAGAAATTGTACCTCTCGTAACCAAAAGGCACATTTAGAGAATTTTGCGTATAGCTTCTCTCGTCTAAGGGCTTCTAACACTTCTTGTAGGTGATGTGTGTGTTCAGCTTCACTTTTCGAATAAACCAATATGTCATCGATAAACACGATGACCGACTTATCCAGCATCGGTTTGCAAACCCGGTTCATGAGGTCCATGAAAGCCGCGGGTGCGTTTGTTAGTCCGAATGACATCACAAGGAATTCGTAATGTCCGTATCTCGTGCGGAAAGCCGTCTTCGGCACATCTTCTTCTTTGACCCTTAATTGGTGATACCCCGATCTAAGGTCAATTTTGGAAAACCAATTCGCACCTTGTAGTTGGTCGAATAAATCGTCTATTCTCGGGAGCGGGTATCGATTCTTTACCGTGAGTTTGTTTAACTCCCGGTAATCGATACACATGCGCATACTCCCGTCTTTCTTTCTCACGAACAATACCGGTGCGCCCCAAGGAGACACACTCGGCCTTATGAATCCCTTGTCAAGCAGGTCTTGGATTTGGGACATCAATTCTTGCAATTCTGACGGCGCAAGTCGATACGGGGCTTTTGCTACGGGTTTCGCGCCCGGAATCAATTCGATCCCGAACTCTACTTCCCGTTCGGGCGGTATCCCCGGCAAATCTTCCGGAAAAACATCCTCATAATCTCGTACTACCGGTACATCTCCAATCTTTCGTGATTCTTTTCCGGGTTCATTTGCGTATATCATAAATGCTTTGCATCCTTGCTTCATTAGTTTGTGTGCTTTCAACATTGAGCATACAAGGGGATTGCCTCCTTTCTCGCCATAGATGGTGACGTGTTTCCCGCTCGGAGATGTCAGTTTTATCTCTTTACGGTAACACACGACCTTTGCATGGTGTCGAGATAGCCAATCCATCCCAACGACGACTTGAAATTCTCCCATCGACATCGGGATTAGATTTATCAAATATTCTTCATCGTCAATGCTCAGTTTGCAATTTTCACATACATCGCAAACAATAAAACTTTTATTATTGCCTATCTCTACTTCTAATGGCACAGGTAATTTAGTTAGAACAAATGAAGGATGTCGAATAAATCCATATGAAACAAAGGATTTATTCGCACCCGTATCAAATAACACACGTGCAGGAATCGAGTTTACAGTGAAAATACCTGAGACCACGTCAGGTTCAATCTTTGCTTCTGCGGCGGTTAGTTGAAAAGATCTTGCCTTTGCTTTAGGGGCTTCACCCTTCTGTTCCTGCCCACCCTTCTTTTCAACCAATTCCGGGCATTCAGATTTCTTATGACCCGTCCGATAACAATTGTAACAAACCGTTACCTTCTCCGGGCATGATAAGGCTATATGTCCCGTTTTCTTGCATATAGGACAAGGCTTATCCTTATAATGACATTCGCCTCTATGGCCCTTCCCGCAAATTTTGCAACTCGGTGACCCGCCTTTCGTATCAGACTTCTTTGAGCTCTCACTTGTTCTGCCTTTTTAGTAGGGCTGGGATTTACATCAGGTGCCCTCCGTTCACCCCTTTCAATGCTCTTTTTCAGCTCTATTTCCCTCTCCCGAGCAGCATTTATAATCTCGGTAAGGGTCTCGTATTTGGAAGGGGTGATAAACTCCCTATACTCGGCACTCAACATGTTATGATAGTAGTATATCTTTTGTTCTTCGTTTGTTACAAGATCATCACAAAACTTCATTTTATCCATAAACGTTGCCGTGATCTTGTCTATGGTCTCGTTTTTGTGCCTGAGCTGCATGAATTCTTGCTTGATTTTATTCATAACCGCTTTGGGGCTATGATGCTTCAGAAATGGCGTCTTGAATTCATCCCAAGTCATGATCTTAACAGCTTCAGTACCGATCTCTCTCTTCTTGTTATCCCACCAATCTTTTGCTTGATTTCTTAGTTGACCCGTACCATAGGCTACATAGTCATTTACATCACAATGGGTTCTCTCGAATACCCCTTCGATATCACTTAGCCATCTTTGGCACACTATTGGGTCAACCTCCCCATTGTATATCGGTGGTTTACAAGCCATGAATTCCTTGTATGAACAAGGTTTTCGTCCTCCATGTTTTTCCTTTTCAAGTTTCGAGTCGTCTTCTAATTTCTTGATTCTATCTTCTACCATTGATAGAACTGTGTTTTGAATTCTATCAATGAAGCTTGTCAGACTGTTTTCGATTGCCTTTCCAACCTCTTCGGCAATCGCCTCCCTGACTTGTTCGGTGACTCTTGGCACCGCATCATCATTACCTTTATCAGCCATCTTCGTTTCTGAAATGTTTACACAAGTTGTTAAAACATCCCATTTATAACACATGCTGTTCTTGTTTGATTCAATCAAGTTCACAACTTGATTTGATCGTTCTTGCTGTTGATTCAATCAAGTTTACAACTTGATTTGATCGTTCTTGCTGTTGATTCAATCAAGTTTACAACTTGATTTGATCGTTCTTGCTGTTGATTCGATCAAGTTCACAACTTGATTCAATCGTTCTTGCTGTTGATTCGATCAAGTTCACAACTTGATTCAATCGTTCTTGCTGTTGATTCGATCAAGTTCACAACTTGATTCAATCGTTCTTGCTGTTGATTCGATCAAGTTCACAACTTGATTCAATCGTTCTTGCTGTTGATTGAGCTTACTTGCTCTTTTCATGCATATTTGTTCATTTTTCATTCCTTACGTGATATAAGATTTATTAACTGAAATTAGTTCTTACCGGATGGTCGATCAAGCTTGAACCGAACACTTATTGACAACCTGAGGCTCTGATTACCAACTTGTTACACCCTTATATTTATACTAGAATTTAATAACTATTTTATACCAAAAGCCGTTAGAAATTACAGAAGTTTCAAAACTTTTACTAGTTAGCCTACTAAAAACAAAAGTAGAACGTAATATTGTTGTTTAAGACTTTGATTACAACGAAAGAAACACTGTTTAACAAGTTCAACATAGCGGAAGCTTCGAAGTGGAGTGTTCGGTTCATTCATCTTGTCGCTTGATCGCCATCCATGACTTCTAATTACCTAAGAATCAACAATTAGATCGTTAGTTCTTGATGTTTAAGAATGATAAGGTTTTAAGACTTAACACCCCATTAAAAAGAATAAGAATATAAAAGTGTTCCAGGCTCCACCGTAATTTACGGTACCACCGTAAATTACGGTGAGTGCTGGAAATTCCTGGTTACACCGTAACACAGGAGAGAACCACCGTAAATCAAAACCCTCTACCGTAAATTACGGTGACACCGTAATTTACGGTAGCACCTGGGAATTCATGCTTTTGTTTGGTTTGAGCATTTCAACCAAAATTCCAACTTTCGGGTTTCAACATTCTGCATTATCAATGTAGTAAAGATCGAATATTTCTAGTACATCATACTATAGCCACTACATACATCAATTCATCATGTTCGGAATATAGATCATGTTTACTTGATTATTTGACCCGTTTGGCTTGCCTATGGAATTTCCTTCCTTCATGGCAACTACCAACGAGCTAAATTCGTTATTCATACTAGTATTCAAATACGACAACGCCTTCGCTCCAATCCAATTTAACTAGAAACTTTGATAAACAACTACAACGATCTAAAATTTACATAATGTAACGAGACATGTTACATACCTTGGCGCACACCCTTCAATCGAGAATCACCACCGGCTTGTCCGCTCGATGTCCCGGTATCTTGTCCTATAGAGTTCATTTACAAGACATGTTTAGAACCCTCTTAGACATCATTTCGCATAATATACCGAAACATCTTAATTAAGCGTTTAAGCTTCAAATTTCTATTTGTCAACCTTCTTTGAGGCATTTCCACAAACATCTAAAGGGCATAATTTCTATATTATTCATCTTCATGTTTGTGGATTGCTTAGTGGTTGACTTAGCTTCAATTAAGCCATCATATATCATGTAACATCACATCTTTTCTGGAACTATCTTCTAAAGTCGAATTTTACTAGTATAACCACTAAGAACCCTAAAATTCATCATCATCTTGTAAAACCCACAACCCACCTTCAAGGTGTTCATGGAGTTTTCCAAATTGGGTCATGATTTCACATGTAATTGGTTGAGTCTAACCTCTAAACACCAAATAGATTCTATACTAACCAAATAACACTCATGCAACATCAAATTTCCAGATTTCACAATATCATGAGAATTTCAAGCAAAGAATTAACACAAGTTTTTACATACCTTGGAATCCTCTCGTGATGAGGATCACTAATCTATGTTTAGACTTTGTTTTTGATCAGATTTGAGCCTTCAATTTGATGTTTTAGTGAGTTTAGGGTTTTGGAATGGGGGTGTCGCCCCCTTCTGCTTTCTTGATTGACCAACACTCCAAAATTTGGAGTGTTTGGTTACTAATTGTTATTTAGTTTTAATTTTTGACAATTCCAGCCCCTCAACTTTGCTCTACACATTATTTAGTAAGTTTTAACCTTTCATGGGTTATTTCTAGTCTATCAACTAACTAGGTTAAAAGTTTCTAGTTAGTAAACTCCCGTTTATTAATAATTTATAATTTTTAACAATAAGTTTTATATTTTCGGGGTGTTACACTTCTGCACTTCGCATAAATTTAGTAATTACAAAAAATAAATTAAGGTCAAATAAAATAACTATTTTAACCTGCTTCATTTGCATGTCACAGTTTCCGGCAGGCTGTTCTTTATTCATAATTGATGGCTTTGGAGGTGATTGATTAATGGTTGCAGTTTTCAGAAAAAAAAATGATAAATGATTCAGTGTTACTACTCGTTATATAAAAGCAAAATAAACTGCAGGTACCACTATCCTTTTTTTTAGGAATTGAGTTGGTTAAACCCTCTAATCCACATTTATCAGGTGGTTTATTATTTTAAAAAAAATTGCAGGTAGATAATGGGGCAGAAATACACGGAGCACCTAATTTAGAGGAGAGAGGTAGGACGTGGGATGGAAGCAAGATACCATTTATAACCTACTTAAACTGCAGGATTGATAACCCTGAAATACGGACAAAGATGGGAGAGTGGGGAGTTATTTGTTAACCTGCTAAAACTGCAAGTAACTGTCGAGAACCGTCATCATAGCGGTTAATGTTAGGAGTTTATGTGGCTGAGATTTAATCTCAGCCAAATCCAATGGTCATTATTGATTTCAAAGTTGGTTACACTTAATGGGAACCATGGATATATATAATTAGCAAATTAACATTCATATGGTCAAAATCAAATTAATTAAATAACTTGATTAATAAAATCACAACATGAATAGAAGAATATGGTAAAAAATGGTCAATATCTTCAATAAGTTATTTACATCCAATGGGTGGGGTTCCTCTACAAAGTGTGTTTTTTTCTAAAAAATATAAGAAGTGATCATGACCATTAGATTAGGTAATTGATGGATGAGTTTAAATGAGTGGTAAATTTGTAATATTTGTTTTAATAGACATATAGTTTCCAAAAAATAGCCTTTTATTTTTATGATATAAAATATTCCATAAATAATATAATTATTCAATTACCTTAATGTTCTTTAGTAAAAAAACACTGGATACCACATGTCACAAGAAGATTGCATCCTACACTTTGTAGGAAAAGTAGGTTTTGTAACCAATTTCTACCCTACATCCAATAATAGGATATTGTAGGTTCATTGTGTTAAAAAGGTAAATAACTAAATTCGAAGATTCGCTACGTAACTTAATAATCCTTAAATCTGATATATATATATATATATATATTATTAGATTAGGGACTTGTATATTACACAGATTGAATAAATATTTTTAAAATATTAATTTTAAATAATATGTCATATAATAGAGTAAATTAATGCCAGTTTAACCATTTCAGCCCAAAAAAGAATTTTTTAACATATCAGACCTCGAATTTGCATTTTATAACGGTTTTGGTCCCTGACACTAGGGATGAGCTCGGTACCGACCGGTACGGGTACGGTACCGGTACTGGTACCGAATATACCCGGTACGGTACGATTTGGTACCAGTATTTGAGGGTAAAAACCGTTACCGAACCGGTACCGAAAATGTCAAAAGTTGGTGCCGAATCGGTACCGAAAATGTACTCGGTTCGGTAAATTCGGTACCGGTATCGGGTACCATTTGCTCATCCCTACCTGACACTAACTTTGTTAATATTTTTGCAGTTAAGTATAAGGGTAATTAGGTAATTATATACCTTAGGGACTGTTTTTTATAATTACAAAGTTCTTTTAACATTTATAAGAGATTATTAATTATTTATATAGTTACTCAAGTTTTTTTTATTATTTAATTATCTTCACGATTATTATTTAATAAAATATATTTTATATATACAAATAAATATGTATTTTCATTAACCGTTTGTTTTTTATAAACGTCGCTTTTAAAATCATTTGATTTTTTAACCTTTTTTAAAACCGTCATTCATTTTTAAACCACTTGTTTATTAAAGTCGCTCTTTTTAAAGTTGTTTGTCTTTTAAAGTTTTTTTAAACAATTCATTTTATATTATTCTTTTTTAAAATCATTTATTTTTTAAATATTTTTAAACAACACACTTTTTAAGTCGTTCATTTTTAAAAGCGTTTCTTTTTAAACCGTTCGTTTAGAACCATTTTTGAAATCGTTCATTTTTTTAAACTTCGTATTCAGTTTACTTATAGCCGTTAGGGAAAAGAACTTCAGAATATGAACGATTTAAAAAATCAAAGGGATTTAAAAACGATTGATCTTAAACGAACAATTTCAAAATCGAAGATTAAAAAAATGATGTTTTTAAAAAACAAAACCATAAAAAATAAGTTAACAAGTGTAAGGTACTAAACGCACGAATTTAATAAACGAAGGGTTGAAAAATAACAAATTTTGAATAAATAAACGGTCCAATGAAATGAAAGGTTTGAAAAAGAAATAAACCATTCTAAAAAAAGTTTAAAAAATGAACAACTTTTTGCAAACTACTTTTTGGAATGTTACTTTTTTTCAAACCTTACATTTCTTTTGTTTTTTTTATACATGTCGTCTTGTAAAATTTTAAAAACCAACTTAAAAAGTGAGTTGTTTAAAAATGTTTAAAAAATGTATGATTTTAAAAATAAAGGTATAAAATGAAGTGTTGAAAAAACCTTTAAGAGATAAACAACTTTAAAAAGAATGATTTTAAAAACCAAATTGTTTAAAAATAAACAATGTTAAAAACGATTGATGGTTTAAACAAAATGTAAAAAAACAAATTATTTTTCAAAACGACTTTTATAAAAAACAAACGGTTAATGAAAATACATATTTATTTATATATTTAAAACGCATTTTGTTATATAATAATCATGAAAATAACGAAATAATAAAAAAACTTGAGTAATTGCATTAGTAATCTCTTAAATATTAAAAGAACTTTGTAGTTATAAAAAACAACCCCTAAGGTATATAATGGCCTAATTATCCATACACTCAACTACAAAAAAAAAAAAGTAACAAAGTTAGTGTCAGGGGCCAAAACCGATATAAAATGCAAGATCGGGGGGTCTGAAAAAGATTTCTTTTTAGTCTGAAATCGTTAAACTGGCTAAATCACATGGGGCAAAACAGTAATTTACTCATTTTGATAATATAAATTAGCAACATATTGTTGCATTGTGTTGCTGTACCCCAAATATAGGGGGTTTTTAAAAAAAATGTGATTTTTCGCTTTTAACCAAAAAGTTTTCATCTTTTGTATTTTAACACTTTTAATTCGTTTACTTTTAACCCAAAACTTTTCATCTTTTTGTAATTTAACCCAAAACTTTTTTATTTACAACTTTGGTCCCCCATACTTTTTATTTTTCGCAAGTTTTTCGTTTTACGTTTCGTTCTAAATTTTTTGAGTTAATACGTCGCAACGTACGTGTGTGGTTCAACGTTTTTGGTCTATTTTTTCACATTTGACAGGTATGTCGCAATGTGTCTATTTTCCCCCTTTGGTAAGTTCGCCGCAACGGGCGGATCCTAAATTGACTTAGTTATTCTTTTCTACGTTATTTTGCGAGTTAACACGACGCAACTTGCGTGTGTCGTTCTGTAACGCTCCTCTTTTTCATAACCTTCCTAACTTAGAAAGCGTGTCTTGTAAAACTATTCTTGGAAACCTATTCCTCTCATAATCGTATTTTGTCGTATCATCGGAAATTCAAGGCTTAAATCGTAGTAAAATCCATCGTTTTATCTCAAATTATACCCTATTAGTCATTCATACTTATGTAATTTTGATTCATTATACTTTGATTCATTCTCCGTGATTCTTGTAAACACATGATAAACACACAAATACTTGTCTTACATATTCAATTCGTACGTTTTCGATGCCTCTTTACGACATACGTATGCTAAGTTATACTTCATCATACTTGTTTTATGTTGTTCATAGATAACAAACCCTTATAACATGCTTATATGTCATAACATGCCCTTAAAACAACCTAAAACCTATATATATGGATCTTGAAGGGGGCTAATTGTAATAAAATCAAACTTGAAACCAGCACAACACCGGCTCGCGGCCAGCGACCCACCTGGGCCTTGCCTTCGCGGCCCGCGAGTCTCTAGGATCCGAAGTCGGTCCACCAGCTCGCTCGGGATTGGGCATTTTGTGGGTTTAGTTGTGTTTTTAAGTGTGTTTTCTACATTTAAAGCTCACCAACCCAACCCTAATCCATCCCCTATAAAATCCAACACTCCTCTAAGCTTTTTCCACTTTACAACTCACTCATAACACTCTCAAATCACTCTAAAACGCAGCTGCAAACAGAAGTGGACAGATTCACTACAGCTCAAAAAAATAAGCATAACTTCCTCATTTCTTAACCTTTTTCTTTGATTCTTCTTTCTAATTATTTGGAACAACCTTAGGTATGTTTCCAATAGGTTTTCCATGGAAAACCAAGGCTGGAACATCACCAAATAAGGCTCCAAACTTTCTGTTTTGATTAAACACTTGATTAACACACTTAATTTGAGGTTTCTCATACATATTCCTATGTCCTTATGCTCATAATCACTTCTATGGTTAGTTGGGCTTAAAAACAAGGTTGTGACACTCAAAATCAGAGGTTAAAACCTCATAAACATTCTGTTTTGATAAGGGTTTTACCCACAATTGATGAACAAGCTTAAAGCTTGAAGTTGTGTGATTATTTGGATAGCTTGGGCTATCCTACCTTCAATCCACACATCACTTGATGTTTTCTTAGTTAGATAGTATGCATTTCCATTCCTTATTGTATGTATTCATGACCATCCTGTTGTCTATGACAACTTGTGCATTTGTGAAACACAAGAGGTACCTAAATGGAAGATTTATCTTCCTACCTCCTACATGACTTCTATGACATTCTTGTGGTAATATTGGACTTAATACCTATTATATAACCTATATAATGTATATAATACTTATGATAACCAAACTTTTGATGATATGTAATATTTATGCTCGAAATCATTATGAACAGTTCAATTATCAATAAAACAATGTTATTTGATCCCAACGTTTGTTTGGTTGTGTTTTACATTTGTCATGTTTTGACTTTTGTTCGATTTTAAACTCTACATCGCTTTCTGGAGAATTATACGCAAACTGGTGCATAAACGTACTCAGTTTAATGCGACAAATACTCCAGAGCATCAACATATACTCAACATACCTTAAATAACCTTTACATAACTTAGAAATAAGTTTTGAAGGCCTTGGTATGGCAAAAACAAGTTAATTCGCTTACAGGGACTAAATTTGACAAACTGTGAAAGTATGCCAATTTGAACTAAAACAGACATTCCGGAACATGTCCATAAGTTAAACATACCATAAATATCCTTTACATAGCTTAGAAATAGGCTTTGAGGGGTTTGGTATGCTAAAATAAACTTTTGGATCATTCAGGGGCTAAAAGTGTCAAAAAGTGCACAAGTTTGCACTTTCGCGCATAACTTACGTTCTGAATACATCCGGACATCCAAAAATTTATGTAAGCATCCTTATATTATGCCTTAGTGTTTGGCATGAGAAAAATCCATTCGTCGCGTCATTTGGATCATTTTTCGCGCTTATGCGCATTCCGTCGTAATTAACCGAACATCGCGATCGTACGGCCAAACGAACCAACATCCGACATATTTTTGAGCATGTTTCATGTCCACAATGTTTAGGCATCATTTTAGGGCCTTAAAGTTGGCTTACCGGGCCTTAGAAGTGTTGAAAATGGCTTAAATATGCAACAGGGACTAAAACTGTCATTTCTGAAAGTTTGTGCTGATCAGACAAGGCCAGGCGGCCCGCCTGAGTTTTGTGTGTATCCTGACGCGGGCCGCGTCAGGCTCCCAGAACAGATAAGATCAATTAGTCAGCAGATTTCAGCTGATTAAACCTCATCCACACAATCGCACTTGCCCTTTCAGCTCATTAGGGGCCATTTTTAGTTACCACAACTTTCCAACAAGTGTACGCACGAGATTCGATCATGTTTTTCAAATAATGATCCTAACGGTCTTGCTTTTCCTATAAATACCCCCCCCCCCTTTTGGTTAAAAACCCACAAAATCTGATCTAAAGCTCTAAGTTGAGGCCTTTGCTTCATACCCGAGCTCCTGGATCGAGATTAGCTTTCGGGGACCCTTCGTAAGTGTTCTTTCGTTCTTTTATTCGCTTTTCGAGTCCGAAAGTCAAGCTTTGTTTGACTTTCTGCGTTGACCAGCCTATGGGCAACACGAAGTTCGTTGGAACTTCATAACGTGAGCGTGATCACTATGGTTATAGTCCGTAGTGACTATACCTACTGATTACCACGTTATCTAGGCTCAGTGACGAGTCGTAGTTTCGGCCAAAATGCGCATTCTTGTGTATTTTGTAACCAAACTACTCGTGAGTATCAAAACCGTTTGTTTTGATACCAAACCTGTTTTCTAAACTTAGTTAAGCATGTTCTAACATGCTTAGCTCGTCACTTTTAGTTTAGTGCTTATATATGGTCGTAAAGTAAGCGATCTAAACCATCGCTTATACTTTCGAACCCGACCCATTTGGTCGATCATTAGGATCCGACCAAACACATTAGGTGACCATAGCTGTATAGGGAATAACCTTCCGAGGTTATACCTTATGGTCACAATGTTAGGCGTTCCAAACGCGCTTCACGCGAACGACGCGTTAAAGTAGCATAAGCTACCTAAACGGGTCGTAATGGGTCATAAGCACTTAGGTTAGGTTTCATTTTAGTATAAAGGATTTGTTAAACCATATTACACGAGTCTCCATACTCGTTTGGTTTACGAACCCGCATACTATCCGATCCTCCGATTTAGGTCCGGTATATTAACATAGTTACCTATATTAGGTGCCGTTTGATATCCGTGATCTCTAGCAGTATTTGGTTATTACACAAGAACTTCAAAGCACTCTCAGGTGAGTACATAGAACCCCATCTTTTACATGTTTTCGAGGTGTTTATGTGAGTACATAGACCCCTCTTTTACTGTTTTCCAAACATTTTGGGGTGAAACACATGTGCCTACTTGTTACTTTCATGCTTTCTATGTTTTCACATCATATACCTGCTATGTTCGTTAGTACATTATAGTACATGATTTCATTACATTTCATGCTATGTATGCCCATTGTGTGCGTACTTAGTACATTGTTTTACATTACATTTCATGCTATATATGCCCATTGTGTGCATACTTAGTACATTGCTTTACATTACATTTCATGCTATGTATGCCCATTGTGTGCGTACTTAGTACATTGTTTCACATTACATTTCATGCTATTTATGCCCATTGTGTGCATACTTAGTACAATTGTTTACATCCGCTTTCATTTTGGTATGACATTTGGTTTGTTTAACATGGAACAACACATTCATTAACATTAGCTACGCCGTTCGTTAGTAGGTAGTGGTACCATAGGAATTGACAACTCCCGTTCCGGACATCCTAGGTTGGTTTGGATGAAAGGAATGACCGAATTCGATATACATAACTTAGATAAACCTTTAATTTGTTTAAGGGTTTATCGCCACAGTCTCAAGGCTTGGATGTATGCATTTTCACAATACCGCATAAATGTTTGTATCAGTATAGCATGCATTTGTTCCACAAAACATAACTTTGATTTAAACCATGTTTTACTTCAATACCTTGTTTTTGTGCATTTTACATATGGTTTAGTTGATATATTTCACTTACCATACGTGATATATTTTGGGTACACATTACATGATCTACAGTAAACATAAACATTTTGACATTGATATACACATTTGGTGGTTTACATTGAACATAGACATTTCGATATGGTTTACACAATAACACTTGACAATTGATTTATACATGAACAATTTACATGGTGGTTGGTTTGGGTAAATGGTTTGAGTAACGTGGCGTATGTAATATGATAAAAACATGGTGGATACGCCGCTGGTACTTCCTATATATAAATGTTTTTATAATATTACCTATCGTAGCATTATTTAAATCATTTCAGTATAGACATGTTACCTTTTTCACAAATAACATATTCTTCACCAGACATTGTTTTACAAACAAACTTATCTTATACAAACTCATTTTTACTCTCCTTTAACCTTACATTTTATTTATACATATCATCTGATCTTATCGTTTCTCATATGATTTACAAGACTAAACAATTTACAAGGTTCATGACTGACTGTTATTAAACATTTTCTTTAAACTCAAGTCATGAATCCAATTTTCACAAAACCTATGTATCTCACAGACATTTTTATGCTGACGTACCTACTTTCACATGTGTTTTCAGGAGCTGTTGCTTAGGATGATGATTGTGATACTAGGGCGGACCTGTGCCTTAGAGACATAAAACGAAGATAGACTAGTTTAATTATGTTATAAACTCTTTATTTCCTGTTTAAAGACAATGTAATACGCTTGTTTGATAAATAAAATGTAACTTTAATTTCCATGGTTATGAAACAATTAATTATGTCCCAACACTCCCTGACGTTTTCGCCGCGGTTGCATGTTATACGCGGTCGGGGTGTGACATGATAACCTTATGGTTATTTGTCAAAATAGTAGGTTACACCACCTAAAAACATAATACTCATCACGATTCTAATGGGCATTTTGACCCATGAAAACATTTAAACGCATCTGAGTTTCATAGTGTCAAGAATGAGTTTATGTGATTAGATGGTTAATTTCTCATATGTACTTTCCATCTTCCTTTTTAAATCCCGAATCTCGACTCTAAACATACCTTGAACTTTAACCCTTATGCATTCGTCCTCCTAATCTCATACACTCCGTCAACACTTGGATAATCGGAAGACTTAGCAATTTTGTGAGTATACTCGAACCCCCTTTTTGTTTAATCACCTTTTGGGGTGTAACATGTCAATATACAAACTTACACATAAACTTTATCCTTAAATGCACAAACATTCCTTATACATGCATGCCTACTTGATTACTTGATACTTTAAACTTGGGGTTATTCATTTTGTGTTAAACTTATCATTAACTTCGTACGAGCCTATCCGTGACATATATACCGCTATAGGATTAACGCACCACCCGTAAACTTGAGGTTATGGCATAAGCTTATTGCGTTTCATCATTGGGTTGATTTGTCGAACACATGCCGATTTTATTGTTTATATTGTATCAAGAGCTTGCACATTGAATTGTTTGAAACTTATCTTTTATGCTATGTATGAAAACTTGTATACTATTACTCGCCTTTGCTTTTGCATTGAACTTTATTTTAAACATGTTACAGGTTGAGGATGACGATGCTTTGAAACTGAAGTAGTGTTGATGCTTAGATACACATTTAGACGTCTTAGGTCAAATACGTTGTATAAATTTCATACTTGTTGTATTGTTTTCTTGTATATAACATGCAGTATTTCAACTTTCATGTATTGTAACATTTTATTATGAATGAAATCAATTTATCTTTAATTCTATTGTCACAATTAGCGTTATGTGTGATGAGCAATCTTTCTTCGTCTCACTCCGATGTTTCCGCCATCGGTTGGGGTGTGACAAGTTCAACGTTTTTACGTCTATTTTTTCCATTTAACAAGTTCGTTGCAACGCGTGTGTCCTAAATCGACATAGTTATTTTTTATATGTTATATGTTTCAGTCTTATTTCTTCGCATTAACACGCCGCAACTTCAGTGTTGGTGGTGGCTACCAGCGGTGTGGCATTGATGTTATTGGACATAGTTTTAGGCCTCCGCCACAACGCGGGGGTGCTTAATCTAGTTATAATATAATAAGCTGTTTAATAATCATACGTTATCACATGTTAATAATACATATTTGGCATAGTTTTAGTCCCCCGTCGCAACGCGAGGTGCTTAATTCTAATTATAATATAATAAGTTGTTTAATAGTCATACGTTATCACATGTTAATCACAAATAAAGTCATACGTTATCACATGTTAATCACAAATAAAAAATTTATCTGTTTTCTTTTCTCACTTGTTGTTTTTCTATATCCTTGAAATCCTTTAATATACTACAAATTGTTTTTTAGTAATTAAGATCTCACGCTACAGATCTATTGTTACAATAAAATAATATTGCCACCCACCGTTTAATTTAATGGAACCAGGATAATTAGTTTTTTATTATTAGAAAAACTTATATTTATTTTTTAGATTAGAAAGAAACCATATATATTTTTAAAACAAATTAAGTTTTTAGGGTGTAAATAAATTGAGTTGATCCTGAGCTCGCCTAATTCTGATGATGTAAATCTTGGGTCATTTTTCTCTAAATAATTGTAGTTACGGTTCTAAACTCTCAGTTTTCTTATTTTTTTTTACTATTCATCACTCTTAAGCAAATCATTTATTTTAACTTAAATGTATATACGATCCTAGATTTACATAAAAAAAAACCTTTTACAAAAAAATTACGTGATAAAATATTACGTTAGGATAAAATTTTAATTATGATTTAAAAATTAATAAAAGTAAATAGCTATATTAAACAAATGAAAGTAAATATACTAGTAGAATCAAAATTTGTATTAATAAACACATTTATATAATTAATTACATTTTTAATAACTTATAAAATAAAAGTGATTAAATAATAAAAGAAAAAAGTAAATTAAAAAATTAAAAGAAAAGAAAATGAAAACAATTATCAAATTTTACAGACTTGGTCCTTTAGAATAAGGGAAAATTGTTATTTAAAAAAAAGTAACTGGAGTTCTTTAATGAAAGTTAGTTTAAAGAGCATAATCTGTTACAAAAAGTTAACATAAAACAGGTTAAGCGTGACTTTTACAGATATAAGATGAAACATGCAATTTAACAATAAATATAAAAGACATTTTCTGTGACTTTGTCATGAAATTATCATGAAAAAAATGAGTTTATCAGTAATATGTAATAAAGTCTTTTTATACAATTGTTAAATCTTACAATATTAACATATTATTCTAACAAAGCAATATATTAAATGAACGGAAAAATTACATGACCAATGTAAATGAATGAATATAAGTTAACGTTCATGATCGTAAATAAATAAACTATACGTGTTTATTTCGTTTGTTTACTTAAATAAACATAAATTTTTATTCATACATGTGTATTATCAATTATCAATTATCAAATAGAATATAAACAAACTTGTGGTTCACAAATGATTTACTAAACATTCGTTTCATTTTCAGCCATTTAGGAATTGCAAATTCCACGATTTTGACTCACTTTTCATACACATTTATAATAAATTTAATATCATGTTTGAAAAGTTGAAAATGACGTTATTCCCCCAAATAAAGTTGCACAAATCTCCTTGAACTTTTACCTATTTTACAACTATTTCCCTAGAGATTCAACATAAAATAGCCATCCGTATTGTATCGTAGTAATGAGCTCGATACAAAAAATCCTAAATATGAGTATTGGTACCGAAAATACACCGTATTGTTTGATACCGGTATAGACCGGTATTTGAAAAAAAAAACCGGCACCGAATCGGTACGGTACCGAACCGACACTGAAAACGCCAAATATCGATACCAGAAATATTTCAGTTCGAGAAATTTGGTACCGGTTCTGAACCGGTACCCGATACTATTTGCTCATCCGTACCGCATTACCATATACTAGGTTACCGAAATCTGGGACAATGTTATATAAAAAAATATTCTTTAATGATTAGTTGAAATCTTATGTCCAAGTTATATTTTTTTTTTTGAAACTTTTTAATGATTAATTGAACTCTTCAGTCCAAACACTTGATGGTGTCTGAAATCTGACCAGTCTTCCCTCGTTCTTATTCACCTTTTTGACTCCAACAATGGCAGCAGCTGCCACCGATCTCAGCCGCCCTCTACTACCGTCCTCCGCCGGCAACAACCCAACTAACACAAATTCCGATCACAATCCACCTTCCCAACACATCATAACCATCAATAATCATATGGGTTTTCCCCAATCTGAAACACCCACAAATCAAGATTCAATTTTTCTTCAAACCCAATTCAGATTCGAATCATTAGATGATGGGTTATCAAGAAACGAAGAAAACCCTTATGGGGTTCTTGGGTCTGATGGGTTTGACCCTCTCGGGTCAACAACTGTTGACCCGTTTAGAAACCAAACGCCCAAGATTCAAGGGGTGTATGAGTGGATCAAGATGCTGGTTTGTGTGCCTATAGTGTTGCTTAGGCTTGTGTTGTTTGGATTGTGTATGTTGATTGGGTATGTTGCTACAAAAACTGCTTTACATGGGTGGAAAAATAATCAGAATCCTATGCCAAGATGGAGATGTAGGGTTATGTATATTACAAGATTGTGTACAAGAGGGATTCTTTTTTCATTTGGGTAAGATTACATACAGATTTACTTGATTATGATTTATGAAAACATGTGTGTTATTATTATATGAAGTTATGGTATATGTGTTTTGATTTGTTGATGCTTTGAAGTTAATGTTTTAGTCCTGCAATTGATTTTTAGATCATATATTTGAATGAAAAATGAATTAGATGTGTTAGGATACCCATGATGCTGTTTGCTCATATGAAGTGTGACTGAAGCAAGAAAATAAAATAAAATAAAGAGAATTTCTCAAAAAGATTGATGTAAAACTGAGTAAGCAAATTCTTACATAAGGTGCCCTTTTATAGTGCATTCTAAATTTAGTAGGTTTGCCGAAATTTTGAAATTACACATTGCCTAGTCATTATTGAAGTTAAGCCCGTATATAAACGCGTCACGCGTGAATTATGTTGATAAGAAATTTACGCGTTATTTTAATGCATGTATTATCAAGAAACACTATTTTTGCAATATTTTAGAGGGTAAAAATGGTGAATTGTGTTGTTAGTAAAGTTAATAAAAATATTAACTTATTAAGTGTAATATCGTAAGTTAAAGATGTCAAGGTATTGATTGTTACATTTTTCTTCGATGTAATACAGCTACCATTGGATTAAAAGAAAAGGGAAACCTGCTCCAAGGGAAACTGCTCCTATACTTGTATCTAATCATGTATCGTACATTGACCCGATATTCTTTTTCTACGAATTATCTCCAACAATTGTCGCATCCGAGTCCCATGATTCCATGCCCTTCGTTGGTGTCATAATTAGAGCAATGCAGGTAACTTCAGAGTTCAGACTGTTATAAGTTTTACTATATCTAGAATTGGTTTTATTTAATTTTGATTTTCTTTCTAATGTTATATTCATAGGTGATTTATGTGAATCGGTTATCATATCAATCACGGAAACATGCGGTGAATGAAATAAAGGTAACAAGCCTTCGTTCCTTATCTTTTTGTTTACCAAATTTTGTTTATTTTCTCATATTTTTATATGATATTGATTATTAAAACCAAGATTCTCATATAGATTTATAATCGAATAGACGGCTATGAATATCTAACTTAAAATTTTAAATCTTCAACCCCTTCAACATATTTTTTATTTTAATACATTTAAAACTAAAATTAATCTATATAAAATAAAGTAATTCGAGTCGGCTCGCGAGCTCACGAGCTGAGCTATGCCTAGCTCGAGCTTGGCTCGTTTACAAGCCGAGCCGGCTCGTTTACAAGCCGAGCCGGCTCGTTTACAACCGAGCTTTTTTCTAGTCGAGCTTTTTTCAAGCTTCTTCCGAGCGAGCCACGAGCTGCGAGGTTTTTAAACACCCCTATAAAGTTTTACAAATTTGTTTTTGGAACTTAAAAAACTAAAGAAAAAATAGTTGAAAATGGTAATACTTTGAAAATGAAAGCGTTTGCTTTCTATCAATACATAAAGAAGTTGATACAGATGTTTTGTTTCAAGGATTGAAATACAGAGAAGGGCCGCAAGCAACAGATATCCTCGAGTACTTTTGTTTCCCGAGGGAACCACAACCAATGGACGACAACTTATTTCTTTTCAACTCGGTGCATTTATTCCTAGTTACCCCATACAACCAGTGGTCGTTCGTTATCCTCATGTACATTTTGATCAATCATGGTAAAATCGGCTCTCGTTTATATATTTCTTTTTGATTATTTAACATTGATATGGTTTTTAACTGGTGCATCTCATTGCTGTAGGGGTCATATTGCTTTGGCCACCCTCTTGTATAGGATGTTCATGCAGTTCCACAATTTCATGGAGGTAGTATGCTTAACTCGAAGATAGTTTAATTTCTAAATGTTAATATGTTGACCTATAATTAGGGGTGCAAACAAGCCGAGCGGCTCCCAAGCTGTTCGAGATTGGCTCGAGAAAAAGCTCGAAACGAGCTGAGCCTTATCGAGCCCGAGCCGAGCCGAGCCGAGCTTGAGCCTAAATTAAAGCTCGCTTATTTATCGAGCCCGAGCTTGAGCCTGGCATGTGAATCTCGTCGAGCCTTATCGAACCTTAGTGTAATATTAGTTTTTATTAATATTTAATAACATTTACCCCTTATTCAAAGTTGTCCTGTAAATGAGCCGAGCCGAGCTTATTTAAACTTGTTTACGAGCCGAGCCCGAAGCTAAAAATAAGCTTATTTAGTAAAAGAGTCCGAGTCCGAGCCCGAGCCGAGCTCGCTAGCCGAAATGAGTTAATTATTTATGTTATTTTTATTAATGTATTAATTAATAGATTATAAACGAGCAGAGCCTGTGCCGAGCTTAAGCTTGAGAAACTACCAACGAGACGAGCTCGAGCATGGTCGAGCTCGGCTCGGCTTGTTTGCACCCGACCTATAATAGTTGTCTTTATTCATTGTTCCAAGCATTTAAAATAATCAATATCATTTTGTTATGGTTCAAATAAATCAGGTTGAATATCTTCCAGTTATTTCACCGGCACAACATCAAAAGGAGAGCGCTGCTTGCTTTGCTGAGAGGGTTAGTTCATTTCTTCTAATGAATTATATTTTTTAATCCTTTTTGTTGCATTAATATAAATAAAATGAATTGAATGATGAATCAACTAATATTTGCGCTCTTGCAGACTGGAAGAGCCATGGCTTCTGCTCTGAATGTCGTACAAACACACCATACTTTTGCAGATTATGCTCTTCTTTCAAAGGCAGCTGAGGCTGGACAGGTGCCTTCAATTTTTTTAGTAGTTTAAAATTTAAAAAATAAAAATAAAATTGGTATCCGTTAACAGATAAAAATGTAGAGGGTTCTGGTCTTATATTTGACGTTTGACATGTTAGTTAATCTTATGCTAACCATATTTTATTCTTTTTGCAGGAGAATTTCGCACCTTTTATGGTTGAAATGGCAAAAATACAAAAAGTGAGTTTTTTTTTTTTTTTTTTTTTTTTTTGTATAGCTTTTTTAAGAAAACTGAACCTAACTCGTATTCATTAAAACAGCCACTAATAATCAGTCTTTAAAATACCCTTTACTCACTAAAAATCATGTTGATAAATAAAGAGATAATCAACAATCTGTAATGGTGAAGTAAATAGGTTTTCTATTGGATGAACTTGGAACCAACGTTTTTAGGAACGGACCGGACGTCAAACCGGTCTTCTTACCGGTCCACTGATCGGGGCGGTCGGATCAGATGTAGGAACCGGGTTACCCCGTAAATATTATAAAAAAATCCGGCCCAACCCCTAAAAAATCCGGTTTGACCAACCGGTTTTCTGGTCTGACTGCCGGTTCCCGGTCCAACCGGCCAGTTGACTCAAATCTGGTCTGATAGGGTGGACTGGATTGGTCAGACCGGCCGGTCTGGTTTTTGAAACATTACTTGGAACTTGTAGTTTTCATATGTAAAGAAAAGTCGTTCATATTATTGTTTTCTCGGTGTTTCTAGTTATATCATTTGAGCTCTTCAGAAGCTGTTGACTTTTTGGAAAGATTTCTTGCCATGAATCCCGACAGCAGGTATATCGCTATGAAAATATTGTTATCAACTTTTCAATTTATTTATGTTTTTAAGCACAAGATTTGCAGCAGATGTGCTAAAAATTTAACTAACATTTTGTTTCAGTGGATGTGTTAACTACCAAGATTTCATTAGAGTTTTACGATTGAAACATTCTCGCCTTTCCGCAAATGTCAGTAAGCAAACTACTCCCAGTTTCTTTATAATTATTAGATGTCATGCACAATTGCACACGTGGCACGCCACATGTACTGCCATGTAGACAACAAGGGTGACATGGCACATGACACATACAAATGGGTGGCGTGGCATGCAACGTCTAAGCAGTCAATAGCGGTGAGATAGCGGTTATCGGGCTCTTCCAAAATAGCGGTGTCAAAAACCGTAACCGCTATTATCAGCACTATTGAGCGATATTTGACCGTTATTTTGGATGCCTTGGTTGATGTGGACTCGGAGGAAGATTTCATGGCTTACGATTAGATTATGTTTCAAATATTGGCACTTTTGAATTTTTACTTTTGATATTACTGTTAAGAGTAAAGTACACAGATGGTCCCTGTGGTTGACCAAAATTTTGGATTTGGTCCCTAGCTTTCCAAAATTACACGGATGGTCCATGTGGTTTGCAATCTGTAACACATTTAGTCCCCAAATTTTGCCAAAAGTACGTGGACGGTCCCTATGGTTTGCACCATGTAACACATTTAGCCCCTGACTTAGGCATGTTAAAACCTTTAGATTTGTTAGCTGGGGACTTAATACGTTACAAAATGCAAACCACAGGGACCATCGGTGTACTTTACTGTACTACTAATATTATATATGGTTTACGTTTTATATATATACACACATACAGTCACACATGCGTGACACTATAAAATAAAACATGAAAGTAGTTTCTTTAACGTTTAAAGTCAACGCAGGATAAATAAGAAAAAAATACATGTAGCGTTATTTATTAAACTACCATGATTCGGTTCTTTTTCGGTCATCATGAATGACTTCAAGTTTCCTTCTTTGTAACAGATTTTCGGATTCGTTGATGTCAACAAGAATGGACTTATAACCTTCAAAGAGGTAAACATTATAACATTCATCTTGTGGGTTCCATAATTGCTTATGTCATAAATATATTTCTTTGTGGGTCCCATTTCTGTATTTACCATGAGGTTTGGAATATTATGCAGTTCTTGGTAGCATCGGCCCACGTTCTGAAGCTGCCATTATTCCGGCGAGCATGTGAAGTGGCTTTTAATGAAAGCGATGAAGACAAAGATCGTTACCTTTCATTGTTGGAAGTAATATTAACTAATTTAATATTTTTTGTTACATTTTTTTCCAATTTGGTTGGTTTCAATAAATTTAAACCACTAAAATTTTCTCTAATTTGTTTTCGTATGCCCAATTAACAGTTCGGAGGTTCCATGAGCTTAGCTATACCCGCTCTAGCCATGAACGAGGTCAGTGTTTCTTAGGGGTGTAATCGTGTTGGGTTGGCGGGTTTAATCAGTGAACCAGATTATATATATATATAGGGGAAGGTTCATTTGAGAAGAAAATTTAGTTGAGAAGAAAAAGAACAAAGGGTAATTTTGTAAAACATTAAATAACTTCTTCAATTATCTCATTTATTATCATTTTTAACTAATTAATTAGTCATAAAGACTATTATCCTCCACAATAACGTTTTTTGCCTACACATATCAAAAGTTATCCTACATATTTCGAAATTCATCCTACACGTTGAAATTTATTCTACACAACTCGTACTTTATCCTGCACAGCTCGTAATTTATCCTACACTTTAAATTATTTTATTTATTTTTTTTGAAAAATATATATTTTGAAGATAGGTTACAAAAAATTTAATATAGTTAGCTATTAAAGAGGAAGACTACAAATTAATGACCAATGTAGATTTACAAATGTACCCTTATAGTAAAATTAAATACTTATATTAAATGAAGTACAATAAAGCATTTTTATTTGGTTGAAATTTCTTCTTTTTTCTTCTCAAATGAACCTTCCACTATATATATATATATATATAGGATAAAGATCCGTTAGGAACCACCCTTTATTGCGAGAATCGCGAGAACCAATAGGTTTTTGGGGGGTGGGGGAGGGGGGTTTAGTTTTTTTTTTTTTTTTTTTTTTTTTTT
Organism: Helianthus annuus; assembly: GCF_002127325.2. NCBI lineage: Eukaryota > Viridiplantae > Streptophyta > Magnoliopsida > Asterales > Asteraceae > Helianthus > Helianthus annuus. The sequence continues at coordinate 11,477,914 of NC_035438.2, forward strand.
TGTGGGGGGGGGGGGTTAGGTTTTTTGGGGGTTTTAGTTTTTAGCATTTAGCTGGGGGGGGGGGGGTTAGTTTTTTTTTTTTGGCGAGGGGGGTTTAGGTTTTTGGGGGGTGGGGGTTAGGTTTTTTTAGCTATTTTAGGTTGTGTTCACATTGGTTCTCGCGGTTCTCGCAATAAAGGTGGTTCTCGCATGAATCTTACCCTATATATATATATATATGTATATATATATATATATATACTAGGTTACAATCCCTTGTATTACACGGGTTGATAAATGCAATGTTACATGATTAGTAATAAAAAGGATATTTTTTTAAAAAAACATATGCATTGTACGGTTAAATAAACCCGTGTGTTATATAAATAAAATAAAATATATAAAGTAATTTGTTAACATATGCAGTCGTCAAGATATGTATTTAAAAAAATGAACATTGACGTGACAGTTATGAATTTTGTTAAGTTAGTTTTTAAAACATCATTTCTTTCAACTAGGTATTAACTTTGATTTTTTAATACCACCTATTTTTTTATTACTTAACGTATTGTGTTTTTACCATTCTTACCATCCAACCATTTGTTTTTTTTAAAGAAGATTTAAGTAAAAAAAGAGTTAATTGCCCGGATAGTCCCTGTGGTTTCATGTTTTTTCACGTTTAGTCCCCACCTTTTGGAAATAGCAGGTATGCTCCCTATGGTTTGTTATTTTGTTACTCGGATAGTCCCCTGAGTAAATGTCAGTTAGTTTGGTCAGTTTAGTTGGTGTGAAATTACTAAATTGTCCTTACTAAATATAAAAATCTGATTTATTATTTAAAAAGCTGTAACTACAGGGACCAATTTGGAATTTCCTTAAACTTTTAAAAATAGAAGATCATATCCCAGCTTTTTCGTCCCTCTTCCCCGGTGGGTTTCCGGCGAAAATTCCAGCGACCCGGAACTCGAATTCGCATCATTTTAATCCGTTTTTTATGAATCACTTATCTCCACCCTTATCTTATTAAACCCACAAGTTTATCCCGTAAAAACATGCCCATTATGTTTATCCGCTAGCCACAACAACTCCGCAAATTCAATTACGATCCTTATCGCCAAACCGGCTTTATTTTGTATAAATACATGACATTTAGACCTCATTCGAGGCAGCCCAACATTAAATTCTGCTCAGCTTTCACTATGATTACATCTGCAAGTCGACCGGAATCGTTCCTCCAGTCACACCATTAAACTTGTCTATTCCGAGTTTAATAAATGATTAACATTAGTCATCATTCATCAAAAACTAATCATCAACTAACTGACTAAGAAGATAGCAGTAAGTAGTCTAATTGAAAAACAAAAGTCAGCAGTCAATTGAAGTTGGGATTAACAGACCAGACTGTCGATTTGAACTAGACCAAACCAGACCAAAACCCAAAAAAATAACAGATTTTCGTTGTTAAAACTGACCATTGTGCCTAAAGACGAATGGTCGGACTGGTGCGGGTCCAGATTTAACTGGTTCGGTGGAGTATTCCGGTGGCGGTGGAGGTGTGTCGGTGAACACCCGGCGGAGAGGTGGTAGTTTGTTGGTGGCGGTGACGGTGATGGTGCTTTGTTGCAGAAAAGGAGGAAAGAAGTGTAGGGATGGTGGTTTGTTGTAGACGAAAGAGAAAGGGAAGAGTGGGTGGGTAGGGGGTAAAAGTGAAGATGGTGGTGAAAGTGAGGACAATTTAGTAATTTCATACCAACTTAACTGACCAAACTAACTGACATTTACTCAGGGGACCATCCGAGTAACAAAATAACAAACCATAGCGAGCATACCTGCTATTTTCAAAAGTTGGGGACTAAACGTGAAAAAACGTGAAACCACAGGGACTATCCGGGCAATCAACTCTAAAAAAAATAAGTATCCATAATTAAGTAGGATAGAGAGGCCGGAGAACCAAAAAGTGGATAGAGACTCCAATGAATGACACGTGTTCTCCATTGGTTTTCTTTTATTAGACAGTATAGAAGTATGTATATAGATTTGTGTCAAAGACATCAACTCTAGCCCACACACTTAAAGATCATGTAACCTGAAGACAACCCGCGTAACCCAGTTATTTGAACGAGTCAATCAAGTTGGCGGGTTATATAAATGGGTTGTAATCAAGTTGTAAATGCTATAAACGGGTTGGTGAGTTGTAATAAATGTGTTAAACGGGTTTGCAGGTTAACCGGTCAACCTTAACACTACCTGTCTGTTTAACGGGCCAAAGTTCTAATTATATTTGTGTCATGTTGAAATTGTCAACCCAAGTGTTTTTTGATCTTATTATCTGAAAACTCTAAATAAATATTTTTTTATTAATCTTTGTATCATAATCTATAATTTTTTTTTTTTTTTGTACAGATACAAGCGCTTTTCGAAATGTTTGACATCGATGGTGATGGTAGGATCAACGAGGACGATTTCGCTACTTGCTTAAGAAGAAATCCATTACTCATAGCACATTTTAATCACCATTTCATACACAAAGATTTAGATGCAGAATCAGGTTTAGAGGAAATGGTTTGATGGGTTGGATACAAGTTTGCCATTCTCCAGTGCTAAAAGAACAAAATCTCAAAGTACAACTCTCTATGCATAAGTTGCAAGTCATTTTAGCTCAGGAAAAGGGATTATTCTTGCTGTAAAATATGTAGTTAATGGATTTTGTTTGACTTGTGAGGTTTTGACTTTGACTTTTGATTTATTGAAATGGACAGGTATCCTAACCTGAATTTGATTATACAAAAAAAATATATTAATTATTTTTTATATTATTTTTAAAAAAAGGGTTGTGACACAATTTGTTGCTCGTTTACCTATTACTCTATTGTAAACTTCTAATGATTTGAATTAATGAAATAAAAGACTTGCGCATATGTTAATATCATTTAACATATAAATGTTTTGCTTTTATAATTTTATTATTATAACATAATAATAAAAGTTTATAACAAAGTAAAGGTAAAAAAGTTGAAATGAAACAACTATACCTAATAATTAAATTGTTGTGTCATGTGACATAATAAGATTCTTAAATATGTACTTCAACAAAATATTCCCTTAATTGATTATATGACAAATTTACTCGTCATTTAATATTTTGATTTTTTGTATGTATATTCATTTGTTATATTCAACAAAGTTAATTGCAAATAGAAACTAAATTTAAATAAAAATAATAAAATATACAAATTATAATGGGAAGGTTAACGTACAATATTTCTTAACGTGTGATACGTACGATATTAAATCACACATGTTATAAAATCAAACTCTAATCACGCATGAACAAAAACACATAATCACGTATGTACAAACTTAGAAACCACGCATGGGGTAAAATCGTAATCACGCATGTTATAAAAATAATTATGCACGTTATAATTTTCTATTGTACGCATCGCACGTTAAGAAATATTGTATTTACACTTTCACCAAATAATAAATTGTAAAAAATAGTTTATATTTATTTATCAGTTCATATACCCGTTTTGAGAATGACTACACCTTCATCTGAACCAACTGGGGTAGCCCAGTTGGCCACCGACACCCACATCTTCCTAGAGGTACCGGGTTCGAGTCTTGGAAGTGGCATATGTCGCCCAGGGTAAGAACTCGGCATGGGAAAGTCACCGTGTCGCTAGCTTGGTCGGGTAACGGCTCTCGGAGTGAGGTCACTCTGGCGGTTGGGAGGACCGTGCACTACCCCCCCCCCCCTTCATCTGCCTAATAATAAAGGACAAATGATCAGACAACACCATTAATCGTGTCTTACGGGGCCACTTCAAGTCGGGTCCACAACCGCTTCAAGTTTACGCAAGTCTTTCTTTATATTAGCTTTTATATCTGCATATAATCTCTATCACATAAGACATTCTAACATAAAACCAACCAAAATCTATCTCCGATATGATTTCCTTTTAAGTACCAAAAAAAGCTTTAATTTGTATAGAAACTCACACGTATATATAAACATATACATGTGTAATCTTATAAAAATTATTTATACACTACATATATATCTTGTTTAACCACTATAAAAATTAATTCATTTTCCTCCTGACACCCCCCCACATCAAGAGACTAGACAGCCACCTGGACCCAGTATGGATGGCCCAACAGTGTGTGGGCCCACCTGCTTTTGGCAATGAAAGTCATAGGCCCCCTATGCGTTTTCGATTTCTAATTGGCCCGTTCTCTTAAAACTCGTACGTGCTACAGTTATTCCCTATATATACTTACTATACATGGTACAACTGCTTATGCTCTTATTGTGTTTACTATTTTAGTAGGTAAACATAAAACAAAACATGTGCCTCATAATAAAACTTACCTAAATGGTAATTTGACGGGGGAGACACTTTTTTTAAGACAAATTTGAATTACTGACGGACCACTAGAGTATTATCGTGGTACCAACAGAACCACCAGAGCCGGCGCTAAAGGAGGGCGGGGAGGACAACCGAACAGGGTCCGTGATTTCGTAGGGCATGTAATTTTTAAAAAAATCCGATATTATATATGTAAATTTTTTTTTAATAGGGTATAACCAAAAAAATATTAACATTGGCCCACTTAAAAAAATTATATTGTTTAAACTATTTAGCCCATTAGGTTAGTAAGCCCAATACGCAAATATTTTCTAAAAACTAATAAAAAAAACAATTCTGGGCGGCAACTCTTTCATCCGGGACTGGGTAATGAAACGTCGCACAGGAACAAGCCTTCGAATCTTCGATCATCATCATTCTGCAATTAGGTGTTGTTAATGTTCTGCAGGCCTTCGATCATCATCAATTCATCATTCATTCTGCAATCGAGATCAGAGATAGAGCACTGCAGGCCTTTGATCATCATCATTCATTCATTCTGCAATTTTTTAGGCCTTCGATTTCACAGGTAAACACTTAACTTATGATTTAGGATTGATTTTCGATCATCATCATCATCATTCATTCAATTTACTTACGATTTAGGATTGATTTACGATTTCAGTTATTATGTCAAATTCAGTTAACTTATGTCGAAAACTCGAAATCATTTAGCTATATTTTGTATTTTGTTAATTGCATTGTTTATCGAATGCTATATTTTTGTCAACGGTTCAAAGTTATATGAAAAACGAGTTTAAAATTTTTATTTAGTTAAGACCTAAGGGCACGTTTTTCGAGCTCGAACAGGGTACGTAAATTCTTAAGGCCGGCCCTGAGAACCACCCGATCATATCCATCTCCACTAGGCAATGATGCCTATACACCAATTTAGGAGGAAACCCAATAAATCTGAGAAAAACCCCTCTTGTGAGAATCGAACTCATGACCTAATGGTCATAAGCCTTATTCCACCTAAGATACCACTAAATTATAATACCATATGCCAATAAATCCAACATATTTATAGGTTGCTAAACTTAATTGCTCACTACTAGACCATGCGGGGTTCATGCCCCCAAATAGGGGTGTTTAATTTTGGATTATTCGGATTTTGGATATTCAAAAATCAGATATCCGAAAATTTCGAATAGTGAATATTAATATCCGAATTTATATCTGAAATTTTGTATATCCAAATGGATATCCGAATTTGTGAAAAAATATCAAAAAAAAAATGTTTTATACATAGTTTAAAACTAAACCTATATTCAATTTTCCACATTTCCAACATTGAAACAAAAAAACATTCATAAATTCACACTCAAAACCGGTTATTTACTATTTTTTTTTTTACTATTTTTACTATATTTCAAAATATATATATAGAAAAAGTGTAACGTACAATTAGGGCTTATCGTACGCTCGTACGATATTGCGAACTCGCATGTTATAAAAAACATGTTGGAAATCGCTTGTTGGTATTTTTGATGAAATCGGGTGTTATTTTTTTTTTTGTAGCAATTTCGCATGTTAGTAAATATGATGAAATCGCATATTGTTATATAAAGCAATTTCGCATGTTGGTTTTTTTTAGCATAAATCGCATGTTCAAGAGTGAACCGCACCAGATCGTACGGCTGAGATGATCGCGTACATATTGTACGATAAGAGCCGGTATACGTTAACCTAACCATACACACACACACACACACATATATATATATATATATATATATATATATATATAGAGTAGTTACTGGATATCGGATAATCCGATTATCCACAACTTTTAGAAATCAATATCTGAACCCGAAAATTTGGATTACCCGGTTTTCGGATATCCGAAATTTCGGATACGGATTTTTGGATATTTCAAGATTCAGTTTTGGATCCGAATTTTTTTAGCAGCCCTACCCCCAAAGAGGTGCCATGCTCTTAACATCACCCATGGGCGATAAAAGGGGACGTTAACGTAGGAGGTGCCATGCCCTTAACAAGTGTTAGCCATTGCAAATGTTTGAATCATCAAAAATCAACCAATCACATTTATTTTTTAGTTAAAATATAGCGTGGTGGTTAAAGAATGGGTTAGTTAAAGACTATTTTCTAGGTGAGAGTGATATAAGAGTCCGTTATGTTAAATCATAATACATGGTTTTAAGTTGGTCACACTATCTCTTTATAGGATCACTAGTAGGTTGCCCGCGCGATGCGGCGGGGGCGACACTTTGAATTGTAAAACTTGTTTCTGGTAGTTTTCTTATTCGTATAATATTTATGATAACATTATTGTGGTGGATATATGTCATAAGTTTACACATATGTAAAAGTTTTGTTCTTTTATAAAAAGTAATAACCAAAAGACAAAAAATATTGTTTTTTTTTTTTTTGTATAAAAATTAATAATCAAAAGACAAAAAATAAAAGATAAGTTGTTATAATTGTAAAGTTTGTTTATTTTATTGGTTAAATTATAAAGTATAATTTTATTCTTTAAAGTTCATAACTTTTTATAAATATCCACATAGTACTCATCCAATAAACTTTAAGTTTAAAATTTTCATTTTTATAAAAATAAAAAATAGTATTTGACTCGTAAGCACGTTTTAGAGCTTTAACTTAAATTGTTAAATTTCGGGTTTTTACAAATATAAAAAATTTATATTTTTATAAGATTTCATAAACTGTTTTTATAAAAAATAGGATGATAAGAGTTTATATCTTTATTAACTTTATATCATACTAAGTTCAAATTTTTAGTTCCTAACTAATCTTACCTATATGAGTCTTTTTAATTAATAATCCCTAAAAATATGCAACACAATCTACTACTATGTATCTAGTCAAGTTGGTAAATAATTATTTTAGAACTGACTAATATTATCTATAACAGTATAGTTGAACTTATAATTCCTAAAAATTTGGAACCCAGTTTAGAATTTATCTAGTAAAGATTGTAAATTTCTGGAGTATTTTATTTATATTACTTGTTATAAAAATGTTTATAAAATAATTATTTTTTTATTAACTTTATATCATAGTAAGTTTAGTTTTTTAGTTTAGCTTTAAAGTTTATTACTTTATTACTTTTTAATTAAAAAATGCAAATTATTAGATTAATATCCAAGAATAACTGCAATAATTATTTTTTTTATTAGTTGACTTATAATTCCTAATATTTTGGGACATAGTTTACTATTTATCTACTAAATATCGTAAATTAGTATTAAATAATTCCTAAAATTTTGGGATATAGTTTACTATCTATCCACTAATCCGTAAATTAGTATTAAATAATTCCTAAAATTTTGGAACATAGTTTATCTTCTATCTACTAAATATCAAAGTTTTGTTTTGTTATAAAAATTAGTAATAAATAAAGTATAGAAAAACTGTTTTAAACATGTAAAGATTCGTTTGTTAATAAAAAATACTAAACAAATGACAAAAAAATAAAAAATAAGTTGCTATCGTTATAAAGTAAGTTTATTTTGTTGGTGAAATGATAAAGTTTATAATTTTATTGTTTAAAGTCCATAACATTTTTAAATATCCACATCATACTCATCCAATAAACTTTAATTTTAAAATTTTCGTTTTTGAAAAAGTAAAAAGTAAAAAATAGTAGGTGACTTGTAGGTACGTTTTAAACACCTTTAACTAATGTTAAATTTCATTTTTATAAATATTTAAAAAATCATATTTTTATAAAACAGTTTTTATAAAAAAAATAGGATGTAAAAGTTTATATCTTTATTAACTTTATCTTTTTATTTAAGAAATACAAATTATTCGAAAAATCTATAATATTATATAATTATTTTTTCATATCTCGTGTCGTCCAACAGTTTTTTTTATAGAAGGCACTAATGGATATATACGAAATCCTCGTGAAACATGACTGTTAAATTGAATAAGTTTAGTGTGCTTTGTAAATACAATCTTAAATTTACTCCAAACCAAGAGGTAGTTTTCATGTTTTGGCCATTCTTGGTAATCGAATTTATCTCTTTGGAAATGATCAAGTACGAACATGTAAATTATATAATACGAACATGATTAAGTACTAAAGTATATTAGTTCAATCGAGATGTAAATTATAAGTGCAATAAAATAACACAAAACATAAACTTCAAATATAAAATAAACTTTATTATTCATGGGATAGTCTATATCAAACAAAAACAACTGAAAATGAAAAAAACATAAAAACACTTGATATATTTCATCTAAAATCTCTACTTTTTTTATCCGTTTTTCTTGTTTGTGCTCGAATCAGCAGTATCATCTAATTCATCTTCTTTCTCATCATCCTCAGAATCATCTAAATTTATAACCTCGACCCATTTCCATTCAGAGAGTCTCTTAGATCTTTTCTTTTGATTCTCATACTTCCGATCCTTAAAAAACAAAAATTTAATAAAAAAGTTAAAAAATGATTAAATAAATTTAAAAAAGAACAAATATAGAATAAAAATTTTTAAAAAAGATTAAATAAATTTTAAAATTACCTCTTCACTAAATTGACGTTGAAACTTAGACTTGTATGGACTGAACATTGCACCATAAGAAATAATTTCAACACTATTATCACCATCATCCTACAATAAAACACCAAATAATAATATAACAAACTTGTTAATATGAAAGATTATAAGCGAAAATATTACTTAAAAACTAACAAAAGCTTGTTCGACAACTGGGGTGTTTAAATTGGTGTGTTGAATCTGAAAAATCAAATAAGTTAGTATTCACATAAAAGTAAATAAAAGAAAACAATTATTCATTATTGCGATATAACAAAACTTATCATAGAACCGACCTTAGATTTTTCAATATCGCATGCTTGTTTTTTCGCATCAAGTGAATTCAGAACTGGCTCCATATTTTAAATCTATTTAGCAATAGAAATGTAGAATTGTGAGTGTTTGCTATGTATTTATAGTAGTCCATTAGGGTTTAGTTTTAGATTGGTCATCCATTTATTTAGGAAGTTTGTTGTGAGTTTTAAGTTTTTAAAATAAGATGCACATATCCTGTTTAGTTTGTTGTGGTATGTTTAATAGGAAGTTTGTTGTGAGTTTTATCTATACTTACTATATTAAACATGCCACAACAAACTGACTCTGTACAAGTAAAATTATGGAATATTTTAGTTTATTAATGCCGTTCAAAATAAAAAACTTGGGTAAAAAACAAATGTTAATGTACGGTAGCTAGGTAATGGTCAAAGCTGGCTTGGGTAGAAAACAAATGTTGGCTTTAATCAATTGTACATTTACGCATCGGCTATTTATACTTTATGAACGCACGGCGAAACTAAAAAAGACAACTATCGAAACGTTTAAAAAAATGTGCCGATCGTCATGGTACCTTCGGATTTTTTTAAAACATTACGGGTTGTAAGATATCGCAAAAATACATTAAAGAATTAAAGAGGGGGGGGGGGGAAGTGTAACTAATTAGCCATAATTATGTTAAATGTCAAGGATTTAAATGTAATAGATTGAGGGACTAAAAAATAATTGTGGTTTAAAAGACCATTTTACCCTCATTCTAGGGGTTTATTTATAAATAATGGGGGAAGAAGTTCTTAACTTTTGGGAATCCTTCCCTCATGTATTATAATATAGTATAGATATAGAGGAGTGCGTTTATCAACCTCACCCTATATTTTATTTGTTGCCATTTCACAAATGAAAAAATATCTTAGAAAGAATAAAGTAGTCGAAATAATAAGTGAATTACATATTTCTCTCGTGGTTTGAATGAGTTACGGAATGTGAAGGAAACTATTGGTATTCTTCAAAACATGACATAACATAATATGCTCATCCTTGAACATGTAATTCCTCCCTAACACAAGCATCATAAGCAACGTAAGGATTTGGTAAACAAAAACAAAAACTGCTAATCCCACTTTAATCAACAACCACACACATATGATATTAGAAGTCCTTTCCATCAACTTCACAACTTTAAGGGATTAAATATGCTGAAAGAACATCAACAGTTTCCTTCAAATTCTGCAACTCATTCAAATCGTGAGATTTTTGTCGGCTGAATGGATGCCTTGAGATTTTCGTGACATGAAATTTATTGTTTTTTATTACTAAAATCATGGAAGTTACCTTTTTTTTTTTTCTCAAAAAGGGGTAAAGGAAAACCTTTTGGTCAAATGGTCATCTAAGTAATTTTGTTGTTATTAGGGTTTGTGGCCCGATAGGAGAAGTAAAGCTTCTAAGAGTACTTAAGTTGAGGAGGTCACGGGTTCTAGACTTAAGTTGGGGAGGTCACGGGTTCTAGTTTCACGAGAAGTAAAGAAAATGAAATCTGTCATAAACCCTAAACCCTGTGATTATTATTTATATCTTATTTAAAGTATTGAGAATATCTAGATGTAAAAAAAAAATTGTCCATAATGTGCAAGTATGTTGGTAATATCCATAATGGGGGATGAAGAGGAAAAAAACTCGAGCCCGATGGAAAACTCAAAAGGGTATACAACATATAAGTCTGAGATTAAAAATATATATTTATAATTATGCCTGCCTCTCTCATGACTTGCCGGACCAATCAACCCGAGAAAGGGCTTGCTGCCCCTATCTATTTACAGAAATGATCAAAGAAAACTTGGAGACACGTCTACAAAACCTTTGTAGCAAACTTTTTTAATTAACAATATTTTTATACGTAAATACCATATAACTGCTTTACATTTTTAATGATTTGAACTCAAGGGGGGAGGGGGCATCATACAACTAGACCGATATCATTTTAAGTTGATTCTTGAGCCAATCATGTATTGATTTTTAATTTTTAACAACAAACTAAGTTACTTTAAAGAGTAAATTACAAGTTTTGTCCTTTATGTTTGTCTCAAATTTCCGGTGTTGTCTTTTACCTTTAAAATTGATGACTTTTGTACTTGATGTTTGAAAATATTGCATGTTATGTCCTTTAGGGCAAACTCAGTTATAATTTTCAGTTAAGTTATGTCACATGCACTGCACATGAGGGTAGAACGGTCATTTCACCTCCCCACTCGTGTTTCCCCCTTTCAACACCCCAATTCATCACTTTTGTAAATTAGGGCTCAACATCACCCACCAAGAAGATCCACCGCTGCAAACCCCCATCACCTCCACCACATCAACTAAACCACCACCATCATCACGTGTTCAGAATTGCATCAAACTCTATCAGCAGATCCACACTTGTAATTTCAATATGAGCACTCACATTTCAGCACAAGATGTTTGTAAATTTAGTGATTTGACTGTACAAAGATCTTGTCTTTACGAACACATTTCAACATAAAGGGGGATTAGCGCTTGCAAATTAGAGGAACAAATTGACAGAGAATTTCGTAAGGACTGGAAATGATGGCAAGCTCACTCATTATTCACATATGCCTAACATTCAAATTTGTAATATTTTGAGGATTTGGTGGTTTGGTGTGGCTAGGGTTACAACCGCCACTCTGTGATTCGCATTTCTTCGATGTTCTCCGGCCTTAATCTTTCGTTTCGGTTGTGTTTGATCGAATCCTTTGGAGTTGAATGAGGGTTGTGTTTGATCGAATCCTTTGGAGTTGAATGATTCTATCGATCATTTGATGGTGATACAAGCCCTGTTAAGATCCGAGGCTCTCATGATTGTGCTTGTTTGTGATGTTTAAACAAATCAAATAGATATGAGCAGTTTTAAGTTCAGCGGAAATGGATGACAAACTTTGTAAACACAATCAAAGGAGAATATAGTTTGATAAACAATTGCTTTTTCATAGAGTCGAAAGATTACATTAAAAGCAAAAGGTTACAATGCAAGCTTACAGACTAAAGCTCCCCCTCAGCCTGATACTCCAGGGTTGGTTGCACAAAATGAAAGAATTGAATTGAGGAGAAGAACTCACTCAAAACGAATCAAATATAACAGTACAGAGTACTGTCATATTTATAGGCAAACCAAACTACTGATGTACCTCAGCTGACGTCACCATGATAGTGACATCTAACAGCTTAACAACCTATAGAAACTGATCTATACAAAACTACTGATGTCTAACAACTGATTGATAATACAATACAAAACAAGTCTAACACTGTTCACGTTCCACTGTTGTAGCCTAAGCACTGATTACTTAAACATCAGTGCTTTCTTCAAAAGGTGATCAGTCTTTGAATGAGCAGTGCTTGGATCTTCAGCAGTACTTAAGAGACAGCAGTAGATAGAGCTCAGCGTTTGCCTTTTAGCAGTATTTAGTTGTTTCATCAGTGTTTGGTTCATCAGTTGTTCTTCTGAGCAGTGTTTAGAGTGTATCAGCAGATAGGTAACCACTGTCAAGGGGATAGCTTAGTGTAAACATCTGCTTATTGTGAATCCACTGTTGTGATCAGGTTTTGGCTTTACATTATCTGTTCCTCTGGTAGGGTTCAATCCCAACAATCTCCGCCTGGAACAGATAATGCCAAAACCTGTCATTATTCTGGATTTTTATTCTTCATCAGAAGTTCCTTTGTTTTTCTTTTAAATTCTTCTTCAAACTCTTTGGAACTTAAATCAGCCTCATCCCTACACAGTGTAAGCTTAAGGAGATCTTGTAGATCTTCAACACTTAGGCCTAGTGCTTGATTCCTTGATATATGCCTCACTTCTCCATTGGTTCTGATCAGAGTCAATACATGGGTCTTTTGATCAGAGAGCCACTTTAGTATTTTTAAACCAAATGGGTTTCTTGGGAGAGGTTTATTGAGTGATGAACTTAAAGTGTTTGGCCTAGAGAAGAAGTGTAGAGCAGTATCATGAGCTTCAGACACTCGTGTGAATGCTTTTTCAATAATCTCATTAGCTGCAGCTATGTCTGCTTCAACTTCAGACAACTCACTGTTTGTGACATCTGCTGATGACTTTTGGCTTACTACTTTGACCCTTTTGGCAAGGTCTTGTAGTTTTGCTAATCTTTCTTTATCTGAAGCTATTTTCTTGATAGCTTCTTTAATCTGATCAGCTTCTTTATTCTTTTCTTCTCCAGCAGACAACATTTCCTTCCTTTCTTTTCTCAATTTTGTGACAAAACCTTCTGCTGTGCTGATCTGTGTTTCAAAGGTCTTGACTTGCTCCTGTAGCTTTTTGTAGTTAGACTTTTTAGGAATGTCAGAGACTTTCAACCTCTGCTTCTCATGCCTTTCATAAGCTTCATCAGTTTGCTGCTTTGACCATTTTGCTATGGCATCCGCAGTATCCACCTTTCCATTCACCAACTCCTGCTTCTTTCTTTTATGCTCGGAAATAAGACCAGCTATGAATTTGTTGTATTTGTTCCAATTTGGAGCTGTCTTTTTCTTCCGTGGATCAAGTTTAATCTTTTCAATTCTGTTAGCCTCATGCTTTAGTGCAACGATTGGCCAGTCTTTGAATTCTGTTTCTTCAGCAGGATAGAACTTTTCTTTCATTATGTATGCAAGATATTCTTTTCTTAATTCATTTCGTTGTTCTGCTTCAGGGAATAAACTTGACATTTCTTTGTTCAGATCATTTGCATATTCTTCTATTTGTTTGACTTTGTTGAGCATGAATTCTCTTCTTTCCAAAATGGCTTCATCACCTTGATCCTTGCATTCAACTTTGCCTCTTATCCTTGCTTGTCTTGCTTTTATTTCGAGATATTCATCCATGTTTTCTGGAATTATGAAACCTATGAGAGAAGGAAATTTCCTTTTTGTAGGATCATCTTCAGTGTAAAACTGTTTCATCTCATTTTTCACAGCTTCTAATTCCAATGGATATTTAGCAGCAACAGGATCATACTTTTCATCAGTAGCCTATGTTGTTTCTCTTTTTCTTTTGTGATGCTTTGGAGGTTGTGGTGTCGGAATGATGAGATCCGTGGTGGATGTTTGACTAACAGTGGTTGAAACAACTGGTGTTACAACCGCTGTTGTCATTACAACTGCTGATATGTCAGCAGATGTCTTCTACTTTTGAGCAGGGGATGGAAGATGTGACTCATCATCAGGAATGACAACCCTTCTCCTTTTTGATGAAGGAGAGGCTGATGATGTTTTGGGTGGATCAGTGGTTTGAGATTGGATAGAAGTGGTTTGTGATTGTGATTGACTGACAGTGGTTGAAACAACTGGTGTTTCAACCACTGTTGTCATTACATCAGATGTTGTAACATCTGCTGTCTTCTGCTTTATGGCAGGAGGCAGTGGTGGTGATATGATTGTAGATGATGATAGTGGTGGAACAGTGGTTGTGATGGTGTGTGATAGAGTGGTGTGTGTTGGAGGTGTGTGTGTTGATGACATGGCAGCTGTTTGGCTACTGACAGCAGTTTTTGTAACTACTGATGTATCAGCTGTTTGAATTGAAGTTTTGGATTTTGTGGTTTGAGGTGATTTAGATGACTGTTTTTCTTCTTCTAGTTCAATATACAGCCCATCTTCTATTCCTTTCTTTCTCAACTTGATTTTCTCCCCCTTTTTGGCATTATCTGCAAGGGGTGTATCCATGAAGAGGATGGAAGATGGAACTTTTCCACTATGGGCAGTCTTTTGTATGCTAGCCTTTATAGCCTTGATATCTGCTTGAGTGTCTTTAAACCTTGATTCCACCATGTTGGTCAGCATTTGTACTTCAATAGCATGCTTTTGATCAGCCATATGTTGCTGTTTTTCAAGCGTGGATTGAAAAATATTCCAAAGCTCATTTGCAGCAAATGCATGTTGTGCAGGTGCTTGAGCAGGAACAGCAGTAGCTTGTGCTTTTTGAGCTTTTAAAATCTCTTGCACCATATCCTTAATTTCAGCAACTGAATCTTCAAGTTTTTCAACTCTTTTCGTCAATTCCTGATATTTTGAATCATCACCTACATTAGTAGGATCATCCGAATCCCCACCAGTAGTGGTTGTACCAATGTGTGACTTAGGAACTGAGTCCCAAAAATCATCCATTGATGCCCCTTGTTCTTGGTACTGGGGACTTCTTTCTTCAGCACTTGATAAACCTTTGATAGTACCGGTGGTTAAAATCAACTCACTGGTGGTTACCAATGTTGCCATGGAAGAAATTGCCTTCAAGGGAGTCTTATTAATGTAACAACTGTCCAACTGAAGATCTGTTGATCTATCAGTTGTAGTTGCTGCTCCACTTGAACTACCACCGAGAGTTACTTGTAACTCAGGGGGTGTAACCTCCTCAGTTGTGTCACACCCCGATTTCCACGTGTATCACCGGTGGGCCCGGTGGGGGATTACCGTGACGTAGTTGGCAACAATATAGTCAAACCACAATATATGAATGCACAGCGGAAGCATAAAGATAAATATAATTCAACCATTTACTGTAATATCGAATGTATCACAAGTAGTTGAATAGTATCCACAGGAGGGATCAAAATAAATAAAAATGTTGTTCAACAGATAAGACATCAAGCTTGCGAGACTTCTTAAGATGCTAAGGAGCTATTGCCAGCCGATTACGGGTAGTACATGCACTTAATCTTTTTGGGAAAATACGTCAGTTTACACTGGTAAATACATTCAACCGACACTTTTGAAAAATGTTTATTAAAATTGATTTGAATGCACGAGGCACAAATTCTTTTATAACTTGGGAGAACTATTTAAAATTATAATCTTGTGAACGAATTACATGTTCCTTTTATGCCTTCAGTAGCCCGGATCTATCCCGGGTTAAAGATCAATAGACACACCACATTGCGTAAAACCGAGGTGGGTAAACCATCGGCTACGTCTTTTAATAGTATAGACATAATACCGGGTGTACGCCTACACCCGGGTGTCGAGGTCGTGGCCATTTCGTAAAATGATGCCTAGGATATCCGGGACATGGTTATTAACCCCCCCCCCAAAGGCTTTTAAGTAACAAGACTGTTTAAATGAGCCGATCAAATTATTCAATTAACCACCTAAGCGATGGAAGATTTGATGCTCAATCAAGCGGTATTTTATATACCGTAACCCAAGCCCGTATAAGGGAAAATAAGTTAAAAGTATTTACCTTTGCAAGTATTGTCCTTAATCGGTTAAATCACAGATCTCTTTTACTGGGGCTCCTATTCTGGAACGAAGGTTTTAAAATAACCTATTAGAATCCTAACGGGTCTTTATATTAGCCGTAGCCTAGACCGGTTAGTTTCGAGGGATAGATACGGTTTAATCGCGTGAAAGGCGAAAACCGAGAATGGAACGTGATTCTGACCCAACAAGTTCGGAGACTTGTTTTATACGGGTTTAATATTCACACTCTGAATCTTGGGGTCAAAATGATATGGTTTGACCCGTATCGGCTAATTTATGTAAACTAGTTACATAAGCCGAACCGTGCGCGTAATAGGCGCAACGGGTAACCGTAGGAGTCCTACACTGTTTTCCTAAGTCAATATAAATTAAAGAGGTTGTGGTATCAGTAGGATACCTTCCATAATGCCCGTAACGAGTTTTAGTTCATTATACGCCCCGTAGGGGTTTTCTGGTCATTTTAAAGACTTTTAAAGGGATTTCTGAGTTCTACAGGAAACCTGAGTTTCCCGATCAGTTTAATAAGTCTAAAATATCTTATTTATTATTTAAAATCAGTAGCAACTGGAATCGGGTCAAAAGACCTTGTAGAACTCAAGTTTTGGCCGAAAAGGGCATATTCGGTATTTACCGAACCGTAGCCATAACCGCAGGTTATGAGCAGGTTAAAATTAATTAAAAATCTTTAAAAATCCCAAAATATTATTTTACTACAGTGAGTAAAAGTTTTGGTGACGAAATCTTGGTTTAGGTAGGCGTTATGCTAATTGCGCCGTTTAGTACAAAAGTTTCTTATAAATGCGCTATTTAGCATAACTCCCATTCTAGACCTCGGATTGGCGTGAAACTTTAGGGACATGCTTAGAACTTAGTAAGCAAGGTTATGGTCCCTTCACGTGTCCGAAATACTCGTTTTATTTTAAAAAGGGCGTTACGGTCAACCTTTAAGTAATTAACGGAAATGCGTAAAAGACTCGGACAAACAACGAAACGGTCACAGAGGGTGGTACCATCACGTGACCTGGTCCTAAGAGAGTCCTTAGGCATATCTACATTGCACTAAAACGGGTCAGAACTGAAGTCAAAGCAAAAGTCAAACTTTTGCGACATTCGGCTCCGAACCGGGTCAATATGGCAAATGGCCGAATCAAACCTGCTTAATCGAGTTTATATACTTATTATCATGTTTTATGACCATCAAAACAGGTTTCATAGCATATACATTACAGATTATGTACAAAATCGCAAAACGGCTTTCTGTTGACTTTTTAAGCATACGTTTGACTCGATATTTGAACTAGTTAGAGTGGTGATCAGGGGGAACCCTTTTAGAGGTTTATTACCCACATAAATACCAACACATAACTACTTTTGATTCGAGATATGACTGAGCCATTGTAGACTAATCTCGAAGTCAAACCGTAATTACGACGGTTTGATTTTTAGCTATATACTAAGCAAAAACTAAACCACAAAAGATTAGACAACTTACAGAGGGTTAGTGCACGACTTAGAATGATAGAGTAAAGCTTGAGAGCTCCAAGAATGATCAGAAGTTGAGTTTTGAGGTGTGTTCTAATAGTGAACTATGAATGGCCTTTTATAGCACAGGATTGGCCTCTAGATCATTACAACACATCCTATGAATGAGTATGGATGAATGGCAGGTGTCCTAAGGTGCTATGGGTCGAGTAGGGGACACCCATACCTCTGGGAAACCCATTCTTAAATGTTTTACCGCTTTAAACAGCCAACAGCCAACTTTCTGTCGCTGGGCATCGCTTACGGACCGTATGGCTTGGGCCTTGCGGTCCGTAAGCCTGTGGCGGAGACAAGCTTAATCATTCACCCCTTTACGGTCCGTAAGGCAGGACCCTTGTGGTCCGTAAAGGTTGTTTTTAAATCTTTTTCAATCTTTTTGTAATGATTAACAAAATCCTGTATTTAGTAACGAAATCTTTGGTAATTAATAACCTGACCTTTCGGGTTTGAAGGGGTAACTTTGCGATTTGGCCCTCGATTATTTACAACTAAGGGCCTCGTGTTATTTACCCGCACTGTTAAGTCCCCGGTTATCTTGTTAATTATTCGGAAAGCCTTAACTTTCATTGTTGACGCTTTTAACCCTTCTCGTACGAATTTGATCATAACTTTCTCGTTTTAAAACGGAACTTCGCGGAATTTATACAGTATATTCTAGTGAGCGTATTTTACTGTTACAAAGCCTCGGGTACGTCAAAGGGTCAATCAGAGGTATAATTAAACATGTTGACACAGTTAACCCCCGCAACTTGTAATCTCTCACTTTCTTCCGCGTTTCGCTTCCGTACGATCCATGATTTATTCGTTTGAAGGTTCAAGCATCGTTTAGGGTTACTATACAGTATACTTACCCTTGTTTGACATTTATAACCCTCGAATTTACATACTTTCAAGGTTTGTCAACTTTAGTCCTTTATTTGATATTAAATGCCACGTGTAAACTCAAGACACGTGTCAATACATTATTGGACACAAAATTTCGAGGTGTTACATCCTCACCCCCTTAAAATAAATCTCGACCCGAGATTTACTCAAATAAATAGGGATATTTTTCTTTCATCGTGGATTCAACTTCCCACGTGAATTCGGGACCTCTCCGGGCATCCCGTTTAACCTTAACTATCGGCACATGTTTTTTTCTTCGGAGCTTTTTCACCTGCCGGTCTTCAATCGACAAAGGCTTCTCCACAAACTTCAAGCTCTCATCTATATGCACATCTGTGTGTGGGATCACTAATGATTCATCAGCGAAGCACTTCTTTAGATTGCAGATGTGGAACACATTGTGAATTCCATTGAGCTCTTCTGGTAAGTTCAATTTATAGGCAACCGACCCGACACGTTCGATAACCTCAAAAGGTCCTATGTATCGCGGGCTCAGTTTACCCTTCTTACCGAAACGCATCACCCCCTTCCAGGGTGATACCTTTAGTAACACTTTTTCACCTACCTCAAAGTGAAAATCCTTACGCTTCGGATCAGCGTAACTTTTCTGCCTATCACGGGCAGCTTTGAGACGTTCCCGAATCTGGACAATCTTGTCCGTTGTTTCGAAAACTATCTCTGGCCCTGATAATTGGACCTCTCCCACTTCCGCCCAACAAACAGGCGATCTACACTTCCTACCGTATAATGCCTCGATAGGCGCAGCCTTTATGCTGGTATGGTAGCTATTGTTGTAGGAGAATTCGATTAGGGGTAGGTTCTTATCCCAACTACCACCTAAATCGATAGCACATGCTCGCAGCATGTCTTCTAACGTTTGAATAGTACGCTCACTCTGGCCGTCTGTCTGAGGATGGTAAGCCGTACTAAAGTTCAAACGTGTGCCCAAAGATTGTTGGAAACTCTTCCAGAAATGAGACGTGTATCTAGTATCTCGATCAGAGATAATAGACACAAGTATGCCATGTAAGGCTACAATCTTATCAACATATAACTGGGCCAATGTATCAGAGCTATAAGTCTCCTTGATGGGTAAGAAATGAGCTGACTTAGTCAGTCTATCGACTATAACCCATATTGTGTCGTTTCCTTTGCTCGTTTTTGGTAACTTGGTGATAAAATCCATAGTTACACACTCCCATTTCCATTCAGGAAGTTCAGGCTGTTGTAGCAAGCCAGATGGCTTTTGATGCTCAGCCTTGACTTGCGCACAAGTCAAGCATTTGGCTACATAAGCGGCTACATACTTTTTCAAGCCTATCCACCAATAGTTTGCCTTTAAATCCTGATACATTTTGTCTGCTCCAGGATGGACAGAATATTTGGAACTATGGGCTTCCTGGAGGATAACATCTCGTAGTCCTCCATAAATAGGAACCCATATCCGCCCATTCAATCTTAAAAATCCATTCTTGTGAAGAGTTAACTGCTCCTCAGTTACTCCTAACTTTTCCTTATGATAATTAGCTTCCAACACAGCCTCTCGCTGTGCAGCTAATATCCTTTCAATCAAGTTATTCTTTACTTCCATTCTCCTGGCATTGATTCGGATGGGTTTCATCCTTTCTTTCCGGCTCAGGGCATCAGCGACTACATTCGCCTTGCCGGGATGGTACTTGATCTCACAATCATAATCGTTCAAGGTCTCCATCCAACGGCGTTGCCTCATGTTTAGCTCCTTCTGATTGAACAAATGTTGAAGGCTTTTGTGATCTGAATAGATCACAAACTTGATTCCGTATAGATAATGCCTCCACAGTTTTAGTGCGAATACAACGGCACCCAACTCCAAGTCATGGGTGGTGTAATTCTTTTCGTGCACCTTTAACTGTCTTGAAGCATAGGCAATCACCTTGCCTTTCTGCATGAGCACACACCCCATGCCAGTGTGTGACGCGTCGCAGTAAACTACGAACTCTTCGGTACCTTCCGGTAGCGTCAACACAGGAGCGTTGCTCAGCCTTTGTTTCAAAATATCAAAGGATTCTTGCTGCTTAGGGCCCCAAATAAACTTTTCCTTCTTCTTGGTTAGAGAAGTTAAGGGCGCATCAATCCTTGAGAAATTCTCAATGAATCTTCTGTAGTATCCTGCCAATCCCAGAAAACTACGGATCTCTGTGGGCGTCTTTGGCTCTTGCCAATTCATGACCGCCTCTACCTTAGTGAGATCCACCTGGATACCACGCTCGCTTACGACATGTCCAAGAAATTGGACTTCTCGTAGCCAGAACTCGCATTTAGAGAATTTGGCATAAAGTTTCTCGCGATGCAGCAATTCGAGAATACATCGTAGGTGTTTCTCATGGTCGGCTTTGTTCTTTGAATAGATAAGAATGTCGTCGATGAATACGATGACGAATTTGTCTAAATACGGCTTGCAGACGCGATTCATGAGATCCATGAACGCAGCCGGTGCATTTGTGAGCCCAAAAGGCATCACTAGGAACTCGTAGTGACCGTAGCGGGTCCTAAATGCTGTTTTGTGTACGTCTTCATCTTGGACCTTCAGCTGATGGTAGCCCGACCTTAAGTCGATCTTCGAGAAATAGCTAGCCCCTTGCAATTGATCAAACAAATCGTCGATCCTTGGCAATGGGTATCTATTCTTTATCGTGACTTTATTAAGTTCACGATAATCGATGCACAAACGCATCGATCCGTCCTTTTTCTTCACAAACAGGACAGGTGCTCCCCAGGGAGACGAACTAGGCTTGGTGAAACCTTTTGCTAACAGTTCATCCAGCTGGGTCCTCAATTCCTTCATTTCAGTCGGTGCTAGCCTGTAGGGTGCTCTAGCAATGGGAGCTGCTCCAGGGATGATATCTATTCTGAATTCCACTTGCCTATCTGGTGGCAACCCAGGTAGGTCTTCAGGGAAAACTTCTGGATACTCCGAAATGACAGGAATGTTCTCTATCCTTGGTTTGGGCTCTTCAATAATCACTTGTGCCATGTAGATGACACAGCCTCTTTTTAAGCATCTTGAAGCTTTGAGCATAGTTACGTTCTTGGGTAATCCATACTGCGTATCCCCTCGAATGGTGAGCGATTCACCAGTCGGGGTCTTTAGCACAATTTGTTTTCTGTTGCAGACGATCTGGGCCTGGTTGTGGGACAACCAGTCCATACCCAGAACGATGTCAAAACCAGCCAGATTAAAGGGAAGTAGAGATAGAGGAAAAGAATGGTTCTTAATGGATATCATACATCCCTCTAATATAGTGGAGACGGTTTCTACAGTGCCGTCTGCTAGCTCTACTTCGTATTTCACATTTAGGGTTTTGATAGGCATGTTCAGTAATTTGCAAAATTTTTGGTCTACAAAGGATTTATCAGCGCCTGAATCGAAAAGTACTCTTGCAAAGATATTATTCACGAGAAAAGTACCTGTGATTACATTGTCGTCCTGCAACGCTTCCTTCACATCCATTTTGAAGACTCTAGCGTTATTCTTTTTGGTTTCTTCAGTCTTCTTGGCGATCTTGGGGCAGTTGCTCTTGATGTGCCCCTTCTCACTACAGTTGTAGCAGGTCGCGTCTTTAATCTTCTTACAGTCCACAGTCTTGTGGTCTTTGGACTTGCACAGTCCACAAGTATGCGTCTTTGACTGGGACTGTGAGTTCGGCCCAAACCTGCATTTCCCAAAGTGGAATTTTTGGCAGTTTTTGCACTTGGGCTTCTCTCCGGTTTGTTGCCCATCTTTTCTCGACTCTGTTCCTCTCTTGCCATCACCGTTCCCACGGTGCTTCTTTCCCGACCTTCGCGAGGTATCATCCTCACGCTTCCTCTTTTCGGCCTCTTTGTTCCTCTGCGATCTCAGCCGGACCGCGTCCATTGTGAGGGACAAAGAGAGGTCAGTCACAGACCTGAAGGTCGTTGGCCGAGAGGCCTTCACACTAGCCTTTATCGCGGGTTCTAACCCCCCGATAAAACGAGCAATCCTCCTTGGTTCTGGGGTGACTAGATATGGAACCAATCGAGACATCGTGTTGAAGCTCGTTAAGTAGGCCTGGCAGTCCAGATTTGTCATCACCAATGACACAAAATCAGACTCTATCTTCTCCACCTCATGCTGAGGGCAGTAATTTTCTTTGATGAGAGAAACGAATTTCTCCCACGTCATGCTGTAAAGCACAGCTTTTCCCGAGGCCTGAACCAGCGCCCTCCACCAAGCTAGGGCCTCGCCTTTAAACGACTGCGACACAAACTTCACTACATCCCTTTCCGCGCAGCCACTGATGTCCACCACAGTGTCCATCTCATCCAGCCATGTCATACATTCGACGGCACCCTTCTCCCCCGTAAAGTCTCGGGGTTTACAAGACACAAAGTACTTGTATGTGCAGCCCCTGGCACGGGAAGCATCAGTATACTCCCTTTCGCGACGAACACTATTTTCGTTTGACGAGTGATTGTCGACGTCCTTCTTGGGCTTGGATGAGTGGTTATCGTCGTCCTTCTTGGGTTTGGATGGTGGTTTGCTGAGGGATTTTGAGTGTGTCTTCGGCTTTGATGGTGGTTTGGAAACAGTTCTGCTTCGAGATTCTGTATATTGTCGATCTAGAGCTGCTTGCACAGCGTTGTCGACAAGAGCCTTGAGTTGTGCGCCCGTTAGATTTATTTGGGCATTATCATAATCATCTTCATTTGTATGACTATTTCCTCCATTAGGATTCGCCATAGTAGCTTGTATCTGCTGCAGAAGATAATGAAAATTCTATTTAGGAGTTTATAGTCACGAGGACGTTATTATAATATTTAGCCGAGATTACGGAGAATCAAGGTATGAAGGTTTGAACCGTAGTCCTTTTACTCCTTCTGACAGGGAGTCCTAAACCACCACTGTCTTTTGCCTTATTATGACAATATGTATGGCCCGTAGGCATTACATCACTAACGGATGTTTGATAGTTCGGCCCGTAGGCGCTACATCGCTAATGGATGTTTAAACGAGTGATCATCTTCATTGATGATTTAACCCATGATTTACTATATCATTAATTTGGGCTTTGGAATCCTTTTAGAGGACTCTTGCATAAGAATGGCGTGTGTAATTTTAACGAATCACATCTGCCATGGTTGTTAACATGCTTACAGAGGTTAACAGGGGATCTGAATCTTTTAATTAGGTCTTACCATCTTGGCCGGATCTTAAAAGACACCTGGCTAGGTTTCACTCTGAAGATTCTTTATTTAGGCAGATCAAATTAAAAGGAATGATTTTGATTTATTTCATATATAGTAATAACAAAATGAAATTCATAATATAACATTCCATAATTTTAATACGATTACACACCGCCCTAAACGGGACTTTTAAATAGTACATACCTACATAGAGGTTTAAAATAAGTGACAAGTCCACGCAGGGACTAATACAAGATAAGTGTCCACGCAGGGACTAAAAGATAAGTCCACGTAGGGACTAAAATACGATAAACGTCCACGCAGGGACTTATTTAAAATAAACATTACATTAGAACATACATAAGGACTAATGGTCTCGTTTCTTCTTTTTGCCCTTTAGTAGGTTTGCTAAGCCCTTGAGGAATCCTCGGTGGCTCTTACGTTCTTCCTCGAAGTCTCTTTCCACACGGCTCAAATGGTGGAGTATTTCTTCTTGTTCGGGAGGAGAGAAACGTGGTTGTGGCGCCTGTTGCGGAACTGGAGGTCTGGGAGGTGCTGGATACCCATGAGCTGAGTAGTCCGGTACTCCCATGTTTCCATGAGCTCCGTCGGGATAGCGGGCATTATACCTAGCCGCTACCACATATGGGTCGCGCTCATAGTTGTAGTTGTAATGTGCTTGCGATGACGGTTCGAACGGGTTGTAAGCCGACGGACCCATGTATGCAGGTATTGGGTGGTCATACCCAAATGGTGGCGAAGTTGGTGCAACTGGTGCGGAGTTCGCCTCCTGTACAGGACTTGAAGGTCCTTCTTCTTGTAGTGGCGGGTAGTGGCTACTACTAGAGTGTCGAGGGGTGCTGAAGTGGAAATCCCCTCCTCGGGTGGACATACGAGCATTTGTCCTCCTACGCCTTGGCGGATCAGGCATTATTGGCTGTACCGGTGGCGGAGGTGGTGGCGTAACTGCCACGAAACGTGGATCCTCGGAGGGATCTCGCGGATGTTGCGGCTGTTGTGATGTCTGTGGCGTGTGGTACCACTCGTGTTGATTAAACAACGCCATGAAGCTATCTGGTCCCTGATAGGGTGTACCATGAAAGGATGACCCATCAGAGATTTCTATTGGATGCGTGGGCGTACCACGAGCAGGTTCTGTCAGATCAGTATCCTCGTCCATATGATCTTCGGAGAAGTGATCTTGTGGTCCTAACGGAACAAAGCCTGAAGGTTCCTGGATGTAGTCAGCTGGATTAAACTGACCTCTGAAGTATGGAGTAGGGTCGTCAAAATTTCGGTGCGATACCGAACGCTGTAGAGGTATGAAGGAGGGTTGCGGGTTGTTGGGATCATTTTCGGAATTTAGCCCGAATGAGTGCCGGTATGATGGCGTCGAGCTATGCGAGGTGGAATGCCTCGCAGGTTCATAAAGGTCTCTTCGCCTTTGCGGTTCTTCACTCCTTGTGGTCGAAGGAGCTCGCGTATTTGAAGGTCCAGCTTCGTGATCGTGATGGGTAACGATCTCTCCTCTGCCTCTTCTTCCCCTTCCTCTTCCTCGGAAAATCACTGGTGGCATATTTCCTGCTTTCAAAACTTTAAATAATAATAATAAAAGAAAAAGATTAACTGAAAAAAATATGATTCCAGTTTGTCTTATGTTCATGTCTAGACTCAAGTATGTGCAATTGTGTCACTGAGATTAAACACATTAGGATAGTGTTTAATTCACTCAATGTTGGCTCTGATACCAACCTGTCACACCCCGATTTCCACGTGTATCACCGGTGGGCCCGGTGGGGGATTACCGTGACGTAGTTGGCAACAATATAGTCAAACCACAATATATGAATGCACAGCGGAAGCATAAAGATAAATATAATTCAACCATTTACTGTAATATCGAATGTATCACAAGTAGTTGAATAGTATCCACAGGAGGGATCAAAATAAATAAAAATGTTGTTCAACAGATAAGACATCAAGCTTGCGAGACTTCTTAAGATGCTAAGGAGCTATTGCCAGCCGATTACGTGTAGTACCTGCACTTAATCTTTTTGGAAAAATACGTCAGTTTACACTGTTAAATACATTCAACCGACACTTTTGAAAAATGTTTATTAAAATTGATTTGAATGCACGAGGCACAAATTCTTTTATAACTTGGGAGAATTATTTAAAATTATAATCTTGTGAACGAATTACATGTTCCTTTTATGCGTTCAGTAGCCCAGATCTATCCCGGGTTAAAGATCAATAGACACACCACATTGCGTAAAACCGAGGTGGGTATACCATCGGCTACGTATTTTAATAGTATAGACATAATACCGGGTGTACGCCTACACCCGGGTGTCGAGGTCGTGGCCATTTCGTAAAATGATGCCTAGGATATCCGGGACATGGTCATTAACCCCCCCAAAGGCTTTTAAGTAACAAGACTGTTTAAATGAGCCGATCAAATTATTCAATTAACCACCTAAGCGATGGAAGATTTGATACTCAATCAAGCGGTATTTTATATACCGTAACCCAAGCCCGTATAGGGGAAAATAAGTTAAAAGTATTTACCTTTGCAAGTATTGTCCTTAATCGGTTAAATCACAGATATCTTTTACTGGGGCTCCTATTCTGGAACGAAGGTTTTAAAATAACCTATTAGAATCCTAACGGGTCTTTATATTAGCCGTAGCCTAGACCGGTTAGTTTCGAGGGATAGATACGGTTTAATCGCGTGAAAGGCGAAAACCGAGAATGGAACGTGATTCTGACCCAACAAGTTCGGAGACTTGTTTTATACGGGTTTAATATTCACACTCTGAATCTTGGGGTCAAAATGATATGGTTTGACCCGTATCGGCTAATTTATGTAAACTAGTTACATAAGCCGAACCGTGCGCGTAATAGGCGCAACGGGTAACCGTAGGAGTCCTACACTGTTTTCCTAAGTGAATATACTTTAAAGAGGTTGTGGTATCAGTAGGATACCTTAGATAATGCCCGTAACGAGTTTTAGTTCATTATACGCCCCGTAGGGGTTTTCCGGTCATTTTAAAGACTTTTAAAGGGATTTCTGAGTTCTACAGAAAACCTGAGTTTCCCAATCAGTTTAATAAGTCTAAAATATCTTATTTATTATTTAAAATCAGTAGCAACTGGAATCGGGTCAAAAGACCTTGTAGAACTCAAGTTTTGGCCGAAAAGGGCATATTCGGTATTTACCAAACCGTAGCCATAACCGCAGGTTATGAGCAGGTTAAAATTAATTAAAAATCTTTAAAAATCCCAAAATATTATTTTACTACAGTGAGTAAAAGTTTTGGTGACGAAATCTTGGTTTAGGTAGGCGTTATGCTAATTGCGTCGTTTATTACAAAAGTTTCTTATAAATGCGCTATTTAGCATAACTCCCATTCTAGACCTCGGATTGGCGTGAAAATTTAGGGACATGCTTAGAACTTAGTAAGCAAGGTTATGGTCCCTTCACGTGTCCGAAATACTCGTTTTATTTTAAAAAGGGCGTTACGGTCAACCTTTAAGTAATAAACGGAAATGCGTAAAAGACTCGGACAAACAACGAACCGGTCACAGAGAGTGGTACCATCACGTGACCTGGTCCTAAGAGAGTCCTAAGGCATATCTACATTACACTAAAACAGGTCAGAACTGAAGTCAAAGCAAAAGTCAAACTTTTGCTACATTCGGCTCCGAACCGGGTCAATATGGCAAATGGCCGAATCAAACCTGCTTAAACGAGTTTATATACTTATTATCATGTTTTATGACCATCAAAATAGGTTTCATAGCATATACATTACAGATTATGTACAAAATCGCAAAATGGCTTTCTGTTGACTTTTTAAGCATACGTTTGACTCGATATTTGAACTAGTTAGAGTGGTGATCAGGGGGAACCCTTTTAGAGGTTTATTACCCACATAAATACCAACACATAACTACTTTTGATTCGAGATATGACTGAGCCATTGTAGACTAATCTCGAAGTCAAACCGTAATTACGACGGTTTGATTTTTAGCTATATACTAAGCAAAAACTAAACCACAAAAGATTAGACAACTTACAGAGGGTTAGTGCACGACTTAGAATGATAGAGTAAAGCTTGAGAGCTCCAAGAATGATCAGAAGTTGAGTTTTGAGGTGTGTTCTAATAGTGAACTATGAATGGCCTTTTATAGCACAAGATTGGCCTCTAGATCATTACAACACATCCTATGAATGAGTATGGATGAATGGCAGGTGTCCTAAGGTGCTATGGGTCGAGTAGGGGACGCCCATACCTCTGGGAAACCCATTCTTAAATGTTTTACCGCTTTAAACAGCCAACAGCCAACTTTCTGTCGCTGGGCATCGCTTACGGACCGTATGGCTTGGGCCTTGCGGTCCGTAAGCCTGTGGCGGAGATAAGCTTAATCATTCACCCCTTTACGGTCCATAAGGCAGGACCCTTGCGGTCCGTAAAGGTTGTTTTTATATCTTTTTCAATCTTTTTGTAATGATTAACAAAATCCTGTATTTAGTAACGAAATCTTTGGTAATTAATAACCTGACCTTTCGGGTTTGAAGGGGTAACTTTGCGATTTGGCCCTCGATTATTTACAACTAAGGGCCTCGTGTTATTTACCTGCACTGTTAAGTCCCCGGTTATCTTGTTAATTATTCGGAAAGCCTTAACTTTCATTGTTGACGCTTTTAACCCTTCTCGTACGAATTTGATCATAACTTTCTCGTTTTAAAACGGAACTTCGCGGAATTTATACAGTATATTCTAGTGAGCGTATTTTACTGTTACAAAGCCTCGGGTACGTCAAAGGGTCACTCAGAGGTATAATTAAACATGTTGACACAGTTAACCCCCGCAACTTGTAATCTCTCACTTTCTTCCGCGTTTCGCTTCCGTACGATCCATGATTTATTCGTTTGAAGGTTCAAGCATCGTTTAGGGTTACTATACAGTATACTTACCCTTGTTTGACATTTATAACCCTCGAATTTACATACTTTCAAGGTTTGTCAACTTTAGTCCTTTATTTGATATTAAATGCCACGTGTAAACTCAAGACACGTGTCAATACATTATTGGACACAAAATTTCGAGGTGTTACAAGTTGTTGCTGGGATAGCAGAGGTATAAGCATCAAACCCAGTCACTTGTGGAGGTATACTCTCAGTAATGGGTGATAGAGAGGAACTGGTTTGTGTCTGTGCAATATCAACTGCATGCAACAGGGGTATTATTGATTGTGGCATTATGATTGGTGAGGGTATGGTTGTTGAAAGGGACATGTCCTTGGGATCAGGACTGTGGAAGATAGATCCGAGTGGATCCAAAGCTTCATAATTTGGTGTCCCTGTGATTACAACCTGATCCTTTTGTGAGGATGCATGAGGAGTTTTAGGCATAGGTTGAGATCTTTCTTCCAACTGCTGTGAGGAAGTAGCAGCAGTGGTTTGTGGTGACATTTGTTTTGTCACTGGCAGTTGCTCTGGGATCTCATCTTCCAGAGTTGCCTTTGTTTTGGGTTTGGTAGGTTTTCTGGATGTTTTTCTTTTGGTCTTTTTGGTAATGTCAGGTGTGGGTTTCAGAGCAGTGGTTGTGCTGCTCTGATCACCTGGAGCAGTGGGCTAAGCAGAAGTTGCCTGAGGATCAGTGGCAGTTTCTAAAGTCTGCTCAGCCACATTTGCTTTTAATTTTATTGGTGCCATCATTCTTGAAAATGTTTCAATTGTTAAACCTTTTATTTGAAAATGGACACCTTGTTTGGGCAAATTTTCATCCTCTTTTTCAAATTTTTGTTTAAAGTAATAGCTCAGAAATCTTGGAAAAAGAAGAAATGATTTGCTGTCAACATTCTTTACCATGTCATTGAAGATCTCCTGGGAATAGTTGTAATCTTTATTGTTTAGAATAGCATATCCCAGGCATTGAATCTTCAATGGTATTTCATTAAACGTTGTTGTTTTATTAGAAACACAACTTAAAAGTGTGTGGAATAAAAATTTGGGTGCAGATGGAAAATAACCTTTTTGTAAGGTATCTACCTTTGATTGTTCTGCATACCCTCTTTTCAGAAAATCAGCTTTTAACTCGTTTTTATCAAAAGAAGTTTTACCTTTCAGATCATCGAGTTTGAAGACCTCTGAGATTGATTGTGGGGTGATTTGAAATGCTTTACCCTGTATCGAGGAGTTAATGGCTACTACTTTTCTGTCTTGTTTTTCAAGATTTGCATTTTTCCAAAACTCTCTCTGGGTTTGCAAGTAAATGGGAGCATCTACTGTCAACAAACTTTTATACTTTGATGCAGATAGTGTATCAATGATGGAGTCAAAAGTGTGGTTATCGGTAGGTTTTGTGAGGAGACCCATGTAGTTATGAGGTGATTTGTATGGGATTTCAATGGTTTCTTCGGTCGTTTGAGCGACATCTTTTGAAGATGATGGTGATTTTGGTTTAGATTTTGATTTTGATTTTGACTTCGTCATTTTGATGAAGAAGAATCGGAGAATGTTTTGAGAAGAAGGGTTGGAAACTGCTTTGAGAAGAGAACTTTGGAATTCAATTCGACAGTGTAAAACCCTGTTTGGGGGTTTAGGGCAGGGTTTTATTTAGGGAAAAAGTGATCGCTGATGTGGCAGCGGTTATTTTGATCTGAAGGCTAAAAACTGACCACGTGTCAAACACTGATGAAATGGATGAAGGGTGGAGAACAGTTGTTTTAAGAGCCACTGATGAATCAAGCATCAGTGGTTACAACAGTGGAAGATTTTTACTATCAGTGGATAGTATATCAGTGGATAAGACACTGATTTTGAGCATCAGTGCTTGTCTTAGCAAACTGAGGAATCAGTGGTTGACTTTCAGCAGTGGATAGTAATTAGTGATCAGATGTTTGAACAAAATAGTGATTAGGGTAAATGATACAGATTTGAAGAACAAATATTCCAGCAACTGTTTTGAGAATTTTCATTCAAGGTTTTTGCCACATGTCAATTTTGAAGAACAGTGGTTAAGTACCCCAGACGATGAAAACTTTTTACTAAGGCATCTCATTATCGTTTAATATTCAAATTAAAACATAAATACCTCAGTAGTTTAAGCACTGTTTAGCAATCAACCTTTGATGTTTAAAACAACTCTGAAAATGACATGACCTTGACATATGGTCTTCCTCTTGACCCATTTATGAGGACAATAATACCAACAAAAATAAGGTATTATATCCTGACAGGTAACAGAAACTATTGCCAACAAAAACAAGCAAAAGTTCAAAATACATTATTAAAAAAAAAAATTGAACAATATATCCTGGTTATTTGAGAAAATCCTTTAAAAAAATGATTAAAGGATTTTCTGAAAACAGCATCAAAGAGGATCTGGTAAACTTTTCAATAAGATACGTGATCATATCATTCTTAAGTTTAACAAAATGGTCAGTGGTTTGGCAGTA
This sequence comes from Helianthus annuus, assembly GCF_002127325.2. Classification (NCBI taxonomy): domain Eukaryota; kingdom Viridiplantae; phylum Streptophyta; class Magnoliopsida; order Asterales; family Asteraceae; genus Helianthus; species Helianthus annuus. Next base: position 11,509,436 of record NC_035438.2, read on the forward strand.
GTTGGTAGAACATTCTGAATACGTTCTGACCACTGTATGGTACCATTTTCTTTGTCAGTTGATTGCAAACATGAGGACACATGGATGGAAAATTTGTCTAGTCCTCTTTGGAGTTCATTCACCGGAATCAAAACCTTTTCCTGAGCAAATGGATGCACACAGTTGCTTAATGATTATTATTACTCTAAACTATGACTCATAAGTGTTTTATGTTTATACTCTTTTCTTTTGACTTGAAAAGTTTTGAGATAAACACACTTCTGAGTTTTTGTGATTTTTCTTCTTCCCTTTTTACCCTTCCCAATCATAAGTATTGAAATACTTACTGAGGGGTATTTATTGAAGGAATACTTGTTCCAGAATCATTTTGCAGTAATGTTTTGAGAGATTTGGTCATTTCTGCACATGCTTATGCCAACCTTCTCATTACTTATGATCTGGACATTTTTGACTCCTGATTTTCTTAATGTATTTTAACATAGTTGATTTTGTCCTTTTGAGGAACTCAACCTGTTTTCAACACATAAGATCTGAATGACTAAAGTTTTAATTTCCCTCATTTATGTTATCAAAAACACTAATGTTTTAAGAACATAGGTTTTTGTTAATCTGAGGTTTATACTTTAGCATTTAGTGAAAACATCACAAATATCAAAACAACAATTGAAATCAATTTTGAAAATACCGAACGATCCCATAATTTATCAGATATTTTACAGATCTGAAAACTATGAGTGACTTGTGCATGATATCACTTGTTGCGTGAAATTTGTGTGTCATATGACATCTTGGTTGTTTTACAGAGTTTCTGAATAACCATTTTGATCATGATTCACTCGTTACTCTGTTTTTCAACTGAATACAACCATCCTTAGTATCAATGAATTTTGAGCCGAACTGTTATGTCAAATTGATTGTTAGATCGAATTTGACTGTCCAAGATCTGATACCAATTGTTAGGATCCGAGGCTCTCATGATTGTGCTTGTTTGTGATGTTTGAACAAATCAAATAGATATGAGCAGTTTTAAGTTCAGCGGAAATGGATGACAAACTTTGTAAACACAATCAAAGGAGAATATAGTTTGATAAACAATTGCTTTTTCATAGAGTCGAAAGATTACATTAAAAGCAAAAGGTTACAATGCAAGCTTACAGACTAAAGCTCCCCCTCAGCCTGATACTCCAGGGTTGGTTGCACAAGATGAAAGGATTGAATTGAGGAGAAGAACTCACTCAAAACGAATCAAATATAACAGTACAGAGTACTGTCATATTTATAGGCAAACCAAACTACTGATGTACCTCAGCTGACGTCACCATGATAGTGACATCTAACAGCTTAACAACCTATAGACACTGATCTATACAAAACTACTGATGTCTAACCACTGATTGATAATACAATACAAAACAAGTCTAACACTGTTCACGTTCCACTGTTGTAGCACTGATTACTTGAACATCAGTGCTTTCTTCAAAAGGTGATCAGTCTTTGAATGAGCAGTGCTTGGATCTTCAGCAGTACTTAAGAGACAGCAGTAGATAGAGCCCAGCGTTTGCCTTTTAGCAGTCTTTAGTTGTTTCATCAGTGTTTGGTTCATCAGTTGTTCTTCTGAGCAGTGTTTAGAGTGTATCAGCAGATAGGTAACCACTGTCAAGGGGAGAGCTTAGTGTAAACATCTGCTTATTGTGAATCCATTGTTGTGATCAGGTTTTGGCTTTACATTATCTGTTCCTCTGGTAGGGTTCAATCCCAACAAGCCCAAGTGTGGAGGAGCGGGCCATCTTGTATTTAGAGGCCCAAGATCGTGTGACAAAAGGGGTTTCACTAAAATGGCTCTAACTTGGGCTACAGGTGTCCGTTTTGGGCGTGCGACCAGGCTAATCGATCATGAGAACGAGGCCCATCTTTCTACAAACAACCATAGGTGGTTTGGTTCATCGTTTGCGCCCAAAAACGCTTATTTCTATGAGTTATTTATCTTTTTATGTTTTTTATTGCTTTTGGTGGACTTTTTTTTCGTTCTAGCTTTTGGCCCAAGTGTGTTTTGAGGCCCGTTTTCAATTTCCGTTGTTATTTATATGATTGTAATGGGAGGAAGCTAATTAGTTTTGAATTATATGAAAAGTCATTTTTTCTCCCAATTCACTGTTGAGTGTTTTGTGTGTGAAACCTCCAAATTTCGGTATTCTTCGTGAATCAGCGAATTGTGGAAGAATCATTCCTGGCATTCTGTGAGAATCAACAGGTCTGATTTCGGATCCCGTTTTCTAGTCTACATCAGATGGAATGTCAATTTATTTGGGACCCTGTATCCCAAATTGTTACCCAAAACACTTTGTTATCAGGGTATTAAAAGGGGGGAAACACAAGTGGGGAGGTGAAATGACTGTTCGACCCTCATGTGCAGTGCACATGACATAAGTTAACTGAAAATTATAATTGGGTTTGCCCTAATGGACATAACGTGCAACATTTTCAAACATTAAGTATAAAAGTCATCAATTTTAAAGGTAAAGGACATCGCCTAAATTTGAGACAAACATAAAGGAAACTTGTAATTTACTCTACTATACTCCATGTATCTTGTAGAAGAGTAAAATGCATGGATAGTCTCCGTGGTTTTGTAAAATAACACTTATAGTCCCCAACTTTTGGAAATTACACCGGTGCTCCCTGTGGTTTGACAATTTGTTACTCGGATAGTCCTTGAAGTGGATGGGGGTTTGTTTTCTCAGTTAAGTGGGTGTGAAATGACCTTAATTCCATTACTGTATTAAAAAAATATTAAAAGATAAAGTTAACCAATTGGGACCAACCCCACCCTCACCCCACCCTCGATTCAATTCTGAGAACCAACCAACAATGCACTTCCATTATGGTCATAATTCTAAAATCCTCTTCGTTTCTGGTCGCTTTCCCGCAATTCAATTCGATCCTGATTTTGAAAACTATCAATCAATGCACTTCTATTCCGGTCACCATCCCACAATTCTGTTCGATTCCGATCACCATCCTGTAATTCAATACCATTCTGATCACCATCATGTAATTCAATACGATTCCAATCACTATCCAACAACCCAGCACAACTCCGATCACCATCCCGCAACTCGATTCACTCCCGATTATAAACCTGATCACCTAACAACAATGATGAAGCTACCAAACCACTAACCTCCACCTTCTTCACACTCTCAACTTCTTTTAACCCCTCAATTTCAACATTATCTTTCTCAATTTCCATTACATACCAAACATTAGGGTTAGGCCTTGTAACTTTTCCTAAATCACTACAATCATTACAATTTGATGCAATTAACACACACTTTGGTACCTCTCAGTTAAGTGGGTGGATGGAAGTAACAGTGAGCCGGAGAAGGATGGAAGTAACAAGCAGATTTGAATACAGATTTGAGGGTGAGGGTGAGGGTGGGGTGGGACCCACTTGAGTTAACTTATCTTTTAATATTTTCAATACTTTTTAATACAGTAAGGGCATTAAGGTCATTTCACACCCACTTAACTAAGAAAACTAACCCCGTCCACTCCAGGGACTATCCAAGTAACAAACTGTCAAACCACAAGGAGCACCAGTGTAATTTCCAAAAGTTGGAGATTATAGGTGTTATTTTACAAAACCACAGGGACTTTCCGTGCATTTTACTCCTTCCAGAATTTGAATTCTTCACTCTTACATATAGACATGTATTCAATTAGATTGGACATACTTAAGTAATCATAAACTATAAATGCAAATTATGAAACTTCATAAGATGCGGGAATTTAAGTTGAGAGGTATTATACGCCTTTGTACATATTATCAACCGCATATAAGGGAATCTATAAGTGGAAAATTTTGTACCACATATAAAGGAATATATGTTTGGGAATTTTTGTTATATATAGTTATGATTGAATAGACATACATAGTATTATTATGCACGTTAATTTGTGGTACCGTAGTAGAATCATTACCAATGGCACGCAGTGCGCCTAAGTTCAAAAAGACAATGCAAGCTTTGTTATGCAAAACCTAAATAGTAGTGATTGAATAGATATATATAGTGTTATATGCACATTATTAATTAAGTAAAATACGTGAGTGCAAGTTTGATAGATTATAAATTTTAATGTGATAAGAGTATGTATGGGTGTTTTTAATGGTTTAATATAGCATACGGTATAATTTTGTCATGCGCTCTTACTTAATGGTCAGTCATATGTAGTAATTTTCGTTAAGGTATAGTCTGTGAAAACTAAACACAGATACTTTAGGTTGATCAAACACGTGTGAATTGAGATGTTGACCCAAAATGGATCTCTCCGCATGTAAAAAATGTGTGTACATAGATCTCTTTAGATTTGTGTTTGCGCGTCTATTGAGATTTTGTTTATAAAAATTGGTTGACGACGATCGAGGTGACAATCTGTGGTGATCCACGACTTATGGTAGTGATCGATGGTATCCATAAAATAATTATTTCACATATTTTTTAAAGATTTTTTCAATTTATGAGTAAACAACCCGTAATACGATGTAAGAAGCAATAAAATCGCACCAGTATTTTTTTGTAAAAAGAAACCATTGAAAAAATATATAACAATCCGTATAGTTTACAATATAAGCATTCACATCTTATTCCTTATACTCATTATTACATCCTTAAAATTTAAAAAACTACTAAAAACACTAACCTATCCTATTCCTTATCCTTAGAGCATTCACATCCTATTTTTTATACTCATTTCATACCTAAAACTTAAGGAAACTATATACAAACGCCATTATATCCTATTCCTATTCCTTATTCTTATTCATATATTTTTACAAAAACCTAAAGTGAATTATTATATTAAAGGAAAAGTAGAGCAAATCCTTATATTTTGATGAATAAGGAATGTGATGTGGGAGACTTTTTAGAGATAAATTTATAGAATCACGATTTTTAGTAAAATTATAATATAAGAAATGGAATGTGAATGCCCTTATACTGTGTCCTTAGATTTTTTAAGGAAAACTAAGGTGAATTCTTATATATTAGAAAATTGAAAATAAATCTTTATATTTTTATGGAAAAAGAATGAGACAGCGTTTAAAAAAATAAGAGATATATTTATATAATGATAATTTAAAGTTAAATTATATAGATAAAAAAAAAGGAATGTAAATGTTTTCAACTTTATCTTTATCATCAAAATTTAGATTTTTTTTAATATTTTGCATCACCATCTCCAAAAATTTAGAGTTTTATGAATAGTTATCCTCAAAATATTGAGATCCATTATTCATCATTTTTATAAAAATAATAAAACAAGTTTTATGAGTAAGATAAAGACATAGATGAAGAATAAGATTTAGCAGATTAAATAAAATTAAGAGATAAATTTTGGGAAATATGATATTTGATTAAATTATGGAGAGAAAGATAGAGATTATAATGTGAAATTATACCCAACAAACAAGTAATTTGTTGCGTCATGTGTCACAATTCTATTCTGTAAGGTCAAAATTATTTTCCCGTTTTCTTATCTCATCAATTCGTATTTCATCTCTTATTTTTATAAATTTATCTTAAGGGTGAGCGGAGTGGGAGGTAAACTCCATCGACAAACGTGTTTACCGATCGGTAACACCGCCGCCGATGAGGTTACCGATCCGTGAGGAACTAGAAGCGGTGAAGGTTCACCGATGCGAGGAAGGCAATTTGTCAGGGGAAGCCGCCTATTTTCATTTATTATGCTTTTTTTTAATAAAAATAGTAGCTTACCTAATCCAAGATAGGTAAACTACCGCAAACGTTTTTAAGTATTAGGTAAACAAAATAGGTAAATTGACATAGCATTATTTGATTGGGTGAATAGGGAATTTACCTATTCAAAATAGGTAACCACTCCCTTCACCCTAATATTTTGTAAATCTATCTTATCTCAATATATTGCTTTGTAAATCATAGACTTTTATTAGTAGCCATTTAATATTTTATTTATTAAACCTGTTGGTGCACTTGTGTCTGTACTTTGTCTGTATTCGGTCTGATATAAACGATGTCCTGATTTGTGTTGTAAGTTGACCAAGTCAACCATCCTCCGGTTTGACTTGGACAACATTTGAAAGATGTTCTGATCGAAGGATAGCCTCGAAGGATACACCTGATCCTTCGAGGTGATCGAAAGATATGGTTCGACCATGGTTCGACCATTAGACCTCGAAGGATGATCCTTCGAGGTCCATGCTGATCTTTCGTGTAACATGTGGTCGACAGATGATCCTTCGGACCATCTGTCGAATCCTTCGGACATAGCATCTTGGGCTGGGTATAAATACCCATGCATGTGTTGAGTTTCAGTGGACACACAGACAGAAAGATAGAGAGTTTCTGTGAGAGCATTCTGTCGGAACTCACACACACACACACTTGAGAGTTTACATGTTAGATTTGTAAACATTGTGCTTGTAACCGAAACCTTCATTTGCATTAATACGACTAGTGTTAATCAGTGAATCTTTGTGTGTTTGTGTTTCTACTTGTCTCATCCCGGTTTGCCTACTAGCTTGGATTCCGCACTCGCTAGTGGGTTGGTATAACAAGGTATAGGTTTGTTCTCGATCCTCCGAGAGGGACCTACAAGTGGTATCAGAGCCTCGCTCTTTACCTTGTTTAAAACCGGGTTTTTACAAGTTTTGGTGTGTTGAAACACTTGGTTTTGCACCTGTTTTTACTTGATTTCTTGCATTTTCTTTGAGTAAAAACGTGTTCTAAACCTATCGGGAGTGTTCGGGGTCGGTTTGGGTAACATAAAAATCGTGTTTGTGAAACTTTGATTTTTCCGGCCATATTCCGGTTATCATTCCGGTGAACTGGACTTGAGGATATGGTTTGCCTATTTTGGTAAAATTTTTGAAAGTCAAAAAGTTTAGTGAAAAGTTGTTGCAGAACCATCCATTCTGCCGAAAGTTGGTACACCAACCCATCACCTTTTCACCAACCTATCACATCAAAGTCAGTTGTGTCAGAGCCTCTCGAAAGATATCTTTCGACATCGAAAGATTATCCTTCGATATCTTTCGATCAAGGAGGGCTCGAAAGATTTATATCCTTCGACCCATCCTTCGAAGTCTGAAACATATCCTTCGACAGAGGAATCTTTTCGAAAGACTAGTGTCCGAAAGATTAGGATCCTTCGTATTGGTGAATCTTTCGAGATCTGTTGATCGAAAGATAAGGATTTAACACGAAAGATAAGGATCTTTCAAAAGGGAATCCTTCGTGTTCTTGAGTCTTTCGAGATCATTGTTCGAGAGTCAACAGTAATCCTTCGAGTACTGTTGATCCTTCGAACAAGATTATATCTTTCGATTGTGATCTGTTTATTGTTAACAACTTTCTGTGATTTCAGATCCTTCGACCAGGATCCTTCGGCTGTGTATCTTTCGAATCATTCTTACTTAGCATTTATTTTGCTCATCTATCATGAATCCGAGTTGGTGGGGAAGTCCGGCTCCAGACAGTGGAAAATACATGAATACCAGTCAATCTCCATCATGGGCCGAATCTCCGGTATCTACATCCTCACAAACAAATGCCACTCCAGCTGGTCAATGGGCGTTTGTTTCAAATCAAACTCCGAGTATTCAAAGTCTTCTACTAAGCGAAAGTGAAACCGGAAGTTTGAACAGGCCTCCAAAGTTGATGCATCTTCATGAATATCCAGGATGGGTTGATCGTTTTCATACATACATTCTTGGTCAAAATACAGAGTTGTGGTTGCGGTTCATTACGGAATTCGATCAAACTATCGAGGTTGCTGCTTCTTCGACAGCTACATTTGCCGATCTTCCTGATGATCAAAAGAAGACGTATGACTTAGAAAAGAAAGCATACGCTATTCTCACTCAAGCACTGAGCAAGGATATTTATCATCAGTTCGTCAGTTTCAAGACTACGAAGAAGCTGTGGGATGCACTGAAGACGAGAGGAGTAGGTAATGAAGCCACACGTCAACTACGACGAGATCTACTGAAGAAAGAATTTGATGGCTTCACATGTATGGATAAGGAGTCCTTGGGAGATATGACAAGCCGTTTCTATCACCTGCTTACTGAGCTGACAAACTTTGAAGTCACAACGACTCCAACAGAGGTGGTAAAGAAGTTTGCCGATGCATTGCCTCCTCAATGGAACAACTTCCTGGAAATCTTGAAGTACAACGGAACGTTGAGAACCACAAATATCAACGATTTCGTGCAGCTTCTGGAGAACAAGGATCAGGAAGAAACGTTGAAGGCAAAGAGAGTTGCAGTGCCACAGAATCCAGAGATGTATTATGGCACCTCCACTACTTCATCTGCAAAAGGCGGTTCACATGCTCCACTTCAGACGGCGTTTGTCACAAGCACGGATATGTATGGCAATCCAGTGCAAGTTCCTGTAAAACCGCCTCCAACCACAGATCTGTATGGAAATCCAGTACAACCACCTCCTCCTCCTCCTGCTCAACAACCACAATATGCATGTTATGGAGGAACATCATCTGCTGCAGGTCAACAATCAAAGTCAAATACAGTACAGCTCGACACGTCAAGCTTCTCTAAAATCAGTGTAGAAGTAGCTAAGGAACACATGGAGCTGCTTAACACTGTAGTGAGCGCGTACTGTGGGTTGATAGAAGGTCAGATTGGAAACATTAATCTGACACAAGAAGATTACAGGCAGATTGATAAGGAAGAGATGGACTTGATGGATATCAAGTGGGCCTTTGCGAGTGCTGTGAGAAGAGCAAAGGATTGGATGGAAAGTACTGGCAGAACCAGCTTGGAAAGTAAACGAGACACCAAGTATGGGTTCGATAAGCAGGCTGTTAAATGCTTCAACTGTGGTGAACGGGGTCACTTCAAAAGGGAATGTACAAAGCCAGCCCAGCACGGGAATCAAAACCCCTTCAGGAACCAAGGCAACCAGCAGAACAGGAACAATGATCGTACATTGGTGCCTGTCAACAACCAAACCAACCGAGCACTTGCAGTTCAGGTGGATGAAGGTTGTGACTGGTCAATCCAGTTGGGTGGTGATGCTCCTGATGGAACAGCATGTTTTGCTCAGATTGTGAAGGAGCTAGTTCACACCAGTGGTAGAGAATCTTCTGCCAGTGGTGATGAATCGTCTGAAGATGAAGACTCCTCTGGATACAGCAGGAGTGTTGATGAAGATTCATCCAATTCTGGTGATGATTATGTGGGTGAGACATCGAATGGAGCAATCGATGCAGATATTGATGAACTCTTGGAGGAAGCTGCAGCAGAAACTCAAAGAAGATCTATTCTGGTGGATCAAGCTGCTTATACTTCGTCTTCTCTCCATTCAGCCTTTATGGCTAATGTCGACGGTTCATCAAGTCAGGTATGTGTCGATGAACCCACTGCTGTTATTTGTGATGAATGTGCTAGGTTGCATGCTAGATGTGCTGATCTTGAGAAAAGTATGTCTGAGTTGCAAGGCAAACATGATGCTTTACAAGCTAGTTTGTTTGACTTGCAAGACAAACATACTACTGTGAATGAGAATTTGAGTGACTTGCAAAGTAAGCATGACGCTTTGCAAGAAAAATATGATGTGACCTTTCTCCACAATCAGAAATTGACTGTGGATCTCTCAAAATGCACAGAAGCCAACATGTTTTATGAAAACCATGAAAAAGAATTTAAGTCAGTAATTGAAACATTAAAGAAGGATAAAACAGAACTGACTAAAATGGTTTCAAGAAAACAAACTGATATTAATTTGTATATATCTCGCCTTGAGAGTATGCAAAAAGAGATGGCTTGTGTGAAAACTGAAAGTGATGCGATACAACTCAAGCTAGACAGTTATTTGAGCTCTAGCTATGTGTTAGATCACATCATTGATGTTCAGAAGGAAAAGAGAGATGTCACATGCATAGGCTACAAGAAGTGTCCACCACCAGTGAGACATAACTATGACGCCATGCCTGATGAAGAGGACAGGGTTTTCTTTGAACCTTCTGTGCCTCTAGATGTTAAGGAGTTTGCTGCAGGACTTGGATACCAAAAGGAAGTATCCTCAGATTCAGATGTGTCAGCAGATACATTTGTGAGTGCTAAACAGAATCAAGATCCTCCAGTTGTGATTGAGGATGCTGATTCGTCTGATGATGAATCTGACGATACTGTCCCAGCAAAGTCTGATGCGGTAGCCAAAAATGAGGACATACCTCTTGAGAATCACATTCTATGTGATCCCCCTGTTCAATCCGCTAAGACTGTTGCAACTGAGTCCTCGTCTGAGAAGGAGTCGGAGAGTGTGAATTTGCTGTACACTCTAGTTGGTGATAATAAAATTTACTCAGACAAAGATTTTCCCATTAAGAATGTTAATCAATCCTTAATCTGCAAAGTCTTTGAGAATTCGACAAGTAAGTTCTTGGGAAAGGCAGGACCTAAAGTTACAGTTACACAGTGTCCTCCTATTCCAAAGGCTGAAATTCGAAAACAGTTTGGTAACAAGAAATTACCAACAGTGACAACACAGCAAAATCACACCAAACCCAAAGGTAAAACACCGGCTCAAGCTAACAAGAAGCCGAATCAAAAGAAGAAGAAAAATGTTAACTTTGTGAAATCGACGGGAACTGACAAAATTGAAAAGTTTGAAAATCAATCTAACTTAGATTTTGTCAAGAAAGCTATTGTCGAGAAAAGAAATGAACCAAGTAGTTCAAAACCTAGTACCTCGGGTTCACAAAGTTCAACATCATCGGCTAGACGATCACATGATTCTTCGGGGTTTGTAGAACGAAGATCATGTTTTGAGTGTGGGACCATTGGGCACATTATTAGAAACTGCCCATATCTTCATAAGCTGAAAGGAAAGGTTGATGATCCCCGTGGCAAAACTGACCGTAAGCCAACTGTTTCAACAAAACAAGATCCCCGCCTTGTAAAAGAAAGGGAAAAGAAACAGAAACGCCAACAGGTCAAAAAGATTGAAAAAACGATTAAAACCGATGTGGTTCAAAAACAATCTGTTGTTGTAAAACCAGAAAATTCTAAAACTTCAAATCATCAAGAAGTTAAAATTTTAAAGAAAAACACTGGTGAAACCAAACAGACTTGGAAACCAAAAACGGTTGTTGAATCAGGGGGACCATCACAATTCACCAACCATCAAAGACAAGAAGTTATTGTCATTGATGAAAATGGAAGACCCAAGACCACAATGGCTTGGGTCCCCATCTCCAACTAATTGATTGAGTTCATGTGCAGGGTGCTTCAGGAGGAACTATCAGTAGTCATTGGATTGTTGATAGTGGGGCATCCAGGCACATGACGGGCGACATGAAGCTTCTCTACGACGTTAAATCTATTAGAGGAGGTTATGTTGCCTTTGCTGGAGATAAAGGTGGATACATTACGGGAGAAGGAATGATATCAAACGGGATTGTCAGCTTTGACAAGATCAATTTTGTGCAACAACTTGATCACAATCTTCTTAGTGTTTCTCAAATTTGTGACAAGAAATTTTCAGTACACTTTGATGCTAATGGATGTTATGTGCTGAAACCCGGCTTCAAAATTCCAAAAGAATGGATTCTCTTGTCGGCTCCAAGGATAAATGATTTGTACGTCCTTGACATGAGCCAGGCTATTACTACGTCTGCACAAGCAACTTGTTTCGTTTCTAAAGCCACAGAAAAAGACACTATCTCTTGGCACAGACGAATGGGTCACATTCACTTACGCAAAATGAATCATTTGGTTTCAAATGAGTTGGTGAATGGTGTACCTCTCAAAAATTTCCATCTTCAAGACATCTGTGTTTCGTGCCAGAAAGGAAAGCAAACAAAGAAGAAGCACCCTACAAAGAAGATCAACACAGTGGCAGTTCCTCTTGAACGTTTGCACATGGATTTGTTCGGTCCTGTCAAGCACAAGAGTATTCGGGGTGATCAATACTGCCTCGTGGTTACTGATGATTATTCAAGATTTTCTTGGGTTGCGTTCATGGCACACAAGAGTGAAACCTTCGGTATTATCAAAAACTTGATCATTCAGATTGAGAATTTGTATAAGTTGAAGGTTAGGCGGATACGTAGCGACAATGGTACTGAATTTAAGAATCATTCCATGGCGGAGTTCTGTACTTCAAAGGGTGTTCTTCATGAGTTTAGTGCAGCTTATACTCCTCAACAGAATGGTGTCGCTGAACGTAAGAACCGCACATTGATCGAGACTGCTAGGACAATGTTGGTAGAGTCACAGTTGCCCATTCCATTCTGGACTGAAGCTGTGGCTTCTGCATGTTACACATTGAACAGAGTCCTTACAGTCAAAAGACACAACAAGACCTGCTTTGAGCTTCTTCAGAAACGGAAACCAGATTTGTCTTATCTAGAACCGTTTGGAGCTCCATGCACAATCATCGATCCTAATGGAAAGTTTGGGGCAAGAGCAATTGATGGATACTTTCTTGGGTATGCCACCCCTAACTTACGAGTCTGGAATCTAGAGACTAAAAGGGTCGAGGAATGGTCTGAGGTCAGAGTACAAAGGCACACCTTGCCAGTCAAAAATCCAGGTCAACCTTGGATGTTTGAGTACGATGACTTTTTCAATTCGATCAATGTTGAAGCCGCTGAAGAAAATGCTGCGGCTAGGATGTTTTTCGAGAGTGACAATGCAACAGTTTCACCGGTGGTTCGTCCAATTCTTGTGAATCAAGAACCATCTTCTTCGGTGAACAACAATACTCTCAACAACGAGGATTTTCATGATGCAAACGAATTGAACGAATCTTCAGAGGATGATGAATTTCTAGATGCAGATCAAGAAGCTCCTACAACAGCAGTTCATGGTACTTCAGAGGGTACTCCTCCAGTGGATACACATAGAACAGCTGAGGCTACTGCATCATCCTCTTCGTCAATTCCGGGTCTTGAATTGGTTGTTGATCTTAATCTTAACAACCTGGGTATAAATGTTCCAGTTCCAGATAATCCAGAAACAAGGATTCATAATACCCATCCTCAACAAAACATCATTGGAAATGTGCAAAGTGGTGTACAAACAAGAAACATGTTGCGAAACAACAACAATGCAGGCTTGTATGCAGCTATTCGAGAATCCGGGCAACAAAACGATTGGTCCTTCGCGTGTTATGTCTCACAAGAAGAACCAAGAACGTGGAAAGAAGCCTTGAAAGATAATGCTTGGGTTGAAGCAATGCAGGAAGAACTGCAACAATTCCAGAAGCTGGGTGTCTGGAAACTAGTAGAGAAACCTGCTGGATACAAGAAGATTGGTACCCGTTGGGTTTTGAAATGCAAAAAGGATGACCGCGGAGTTGTTATCCGAAACAAAGCTCGTTTAGTCGTTCAAGGTTTTCGTCAGATTGAAGGGATCGACTACAACGAAGTCTATGCACCAGTGGCACGTCTCGAAGCAATTCGAATCTTTCTTGCCTATGCGTCCTTCAAAGGATTCAAGGTTTATCAGATGGACGTGAAAAGTGCATTTTTACATGGTGTGGTTGAAGAGGAGGTATATGTCGAACAGCCTCCAGGTTTTGAAGATCCTATCCATCCCGATCGGGTTTGGTTGCTCAACAAAGCTCTTTATGGTCTTCATCAAGCACCACGAGCTTGGTATGCAACCTTATCACACTATCTGCTGGAGAACGGTTTTCGTAGAGGTCTTATCGACTGTACTCTTTTCATCAAGGAACAAGATGGAGATCTTCTTCTGGTACAGGTATACGTAGATGACATTATTTTTGGTTCTACTAATGATGTCTTGTGTAGGGAATTCGAGCGCATTATGCAGGATAAATTCGAGATGAGTGCTATGGGGAAAATGACTTTCTTCTTGGGCCTACAAGTACAACAAACGGAGTCTGGGATATTCATCCATCAGACTAAATATGTTGGTGACATCTTGAGCCGGTTCCAGATGTCTGATGCAACGCCCATTGGTACCCCATTGCCAACTAATCACGGAATTACTCCAGACTTGAAGGGAGAAGCTGTTAGCCCTTCTATTTATCGCGCCATGATCGGATCTCTCATGTACCTCACAGCATCAAGGCCAGATATAATGTACCCAACGTGCCTGCTTGCCAGATATCAAGTTAACCCGAAGGCCTCACATCTTGCTGCTGTTAAAAGGATTTTTCGTTATTTGAAGGCGTACCCTGACACCGGTCTGTGGTACCCTAGGGATAATAACTTTGAATTAGTAGCATTCAGTGATTCTGATTTTGGCGGATGCAAAATCGACGGCAAGTCCACAACGGCTGGATGTCAGTTTTTAGGAAATCGCCTAGTTACATGGCAGTGCAAGAAGCAGACGTGTGTAGCTACATCAACATGCGAAGCTGAATACATTGCTGCCTCAAGTTGTTGCTCCCAAGTTCTTTGGATCCAACAACAGATGCGGGACTACGGTTTTGAATTCCTAACTACTCCTATTTACGTGGATAATTCTGCTGCTTTAGATATCACTAGAAATCCTGTGCAGCATTCAAAGACCAAACACATCGAAATCAAATATCACTTCATACGTGATTGCTTTGAGAAAAGATTAATCGATGTTGTTAAGGTCCACACCGATGACCAACGTGCCGACCTCTTTACCAAAGCTTTTGACAAATCAAGATTTGACTTTTTATTATTGGTAAACGGCATTAAGGTCAAGCAAGAGTAAAACCAACATCGGAAAATCATTTTTGTAAATACCTTTGTGTTTTAAATTTCTCTTAGTTTATTGATTTTAGGGGGAGTAAATCCAAAAATCTGAAAATCCAAAAACATCGAAAAATTTCAAAAACACAAAAACAATAGAAAAACAAAAATGAGTTTCCTGGCGAGCAAAAGAGAAAATGATAGTACATCAGTGGTCTATCCAAACCTTTTTAAACCTTAAATGCAAAACGATAAGCAGCTCTATATAAGATGTATCGGTAGACTCACAATCATTTTAAAGTGTGCAGGGTGATATAAATCTTAATCGACTGAAGATCAGGTGGGAACCATTCATTGGCATATGGTCTTAGTACCGAAATTTCGTTTGATAGATTGCCGAGGTTCTGAGATATTCGGTCTTTATGCTGCTTATCATCTGGGTATCATGGTTGTATCTTTTACCGAAAAATAACGGGGACGCAAGTCTAGATCTCCCATGATACTATACTTACGTGTACATATTACATACTGCATTCGACCTCAATAAGTGATAAACAATCACATGTCCAAATCAAATAAGTGATAAAATATCACATTTTTCCGGGTGTCAAGTTCGTCTCTCTGCTGTACGGAAGTACTGACCTGTTCACGGACTTGCACTTGTGCCCTCATGCATATGAAAATCAAGTTCCTCATCAATAAGTGATTATATCACAAAGGACTTGTTTTCAATTCAAAATAAGTGAGTATCTCACAATTAATACGGTCAAACATATGATAATCGGTATACTCACCGGTAAGATGAACTCTCGTGCATACCTTGATACGGGAATGTGTCGTGATGTGGATGAACACCGGTCAGTAAGTATAAATCATACATTAACGTATCCTCTAAACATGATTACATCTGATAAGCTGAGCTTAAGTGGACAACAATACCGATGATTGTTATAGGATGCTTATCTTAATGTTAACTAACTGAGCAACAAGAGTGTTTTGGCATGACCGTACACTGATATGATTCTCTTACCCTCGAAACTCGCAAAAAGAATGTTTGTATATACTTATTTATTTACTGCTTAACTTTTATTGTTTCTTTTAAACAGTTTCGTCGTTTGGTGCATATCAGCACGACATTAGCGGTGATGTCGTTTGATAACACTCAAAGGATTTTAAATTGTTGTCTTTTAATTTCAAAAATACCAAAAAGATTTTAGGTGTGTTTTAATATAAAATTTATAAAAGCCAAAAAGATTTTATTTCTGCTTTATTTTCGATCGTACGATGTTGGAGCTCAAGTCTTCGTTACCTGAAACCTGACGGAAAACCGAACTGACTAAATCTTCATAAACGGTCAAAATTTGCAGATTTTGAAAGTTAAAATTTAAAATTGATAAATTTATTAAACTTTCAAACTGTCGGACGGTGTTTGATTATGACATGGTCATTCGTGTGTCATTTGTTTATACTATATTCCAAGCAGTTGTTCTCATTACGCGTTTAGATTTCTTGCATGTGCAGATTCTAAAGGCTAGGAGAACATGGTCGATGACAAGCTTTGGAATGAAGACACGACGAGAAGGCGCTCAAAAGATGAAGATGATCGAGTTGCCGCTGGCCATCATCAACACCACAAGGATCTCTCTTCATAAAGATAAAGTCTTTTCACGAGCATAACCCAAGGGGGAGCTTATGTTAAGGGGGAGTTTGTCAACACACTTCCTACATGATACGGGTAGTTTGTTGATACACTTTCTACTTTCAAGACGTGAAGACTTTGAAGATCCTCCGACATTGAAGACATGATAGGACATCAGAGTCTTGAAGACCTGAAGACCAAAGACCGTCGAAGTTCTAGACGAGTCTACACTCTTAGAAGAACAAGACAAAGCTTAGAGATCAAAGACAAAGCTACAGCCAAGGGGGAGTTTGTTGGTGCACTTGTGTCTGTACTTTGTCTGTATTCGGTCTGATATAAACGATGTCCTGATTTGTGTTGTAAGTTGACCAAGTCAACCATCCTCCGGTTTGACTTGGACAACATTTGAAAGATGTTCTGATCGAAGGATAGCCTCGAAGGATACACCTGATCCTTCGAGGTGATCGAAAGATATGGTTCGACCATGGTTCGACCATTAGACCTCGAAGGATGATCCTTCGAGGTCCATGCTGATCTTTCGTGTAACATGTGGTCGACAGATGATCCTTCGGACCATCTGTCGAATCCTTCGGACATAGCATCTTGGGCTGGGTATAAATACCCATGCATGTGTTGAGTTTCAGTGGACACACAGACAGAAAGATAGAGAGTTTCTGTGAGAGCATTCTGTCGGAACTCACACACACACACACTTGAGAGTTTACATGTTAGATTTGTAAACATTGTGCTTGTAACCGAAACCTTCATTTGCATTAATACGACTAGTGTTAATCAGTGAATCTTTGTGTGTTTGTGTTTCTACTTGTCTCATCCCGGTTTGCCTACTAGCTTGGATTCCGCACTCGCTAGTGGGTTGGTATAACAAGGTATAGGTTTGTTCTCGATCCTCCGAGAGGGACCTACAAAACCCATTTAATATCATGCTTACCACTCAAAGGGAGGCTCGGGGAGTTCCCCGATTCATGATTGGGTACCCACTGCCCGACCGGGAAGACCGTCAGTGTCATAGATAGTGGGTTTCGAGTAGGGAAATCAGGAGGAGATAACCAATTTAGTAGGAGATGATTGTGTGTGCTTTAAAAACAATGCATGGAGGGGTTGTTGCCGTCGATAACCGATGTCCGTGATAGGTAGGCTTGTAAATGAACTGAACGAACACGAACGAGGTATGTTCATGTTCGTTCATTTACCTTTAACCGAATAAACGATCGGACACACACATTTAAATGAACGGATTTTCTTGTTCGTGTTCGTTCGTGAAGAAATTGAACATGTTCATGTTCGTTTATGTTAGTTCGCTAAAAGTATAAACGAATAGTTCACGAACATAAACGCACACAAACACACATAATTGAACATAAAAGAACATAACAAATTGTAACAAACATAATTGAACAAGGCGTTGAATTGTATAGCAATAGTAGACGAGAAGAAGAACCTAAATATAGGTAAACCTTAATTCATGTTTTATATGATAGAAAAGATTGCTTTTAAATTGGAAAATATTAGAAAAGATTGCTTTTAAATTGGAAAATATAAATCAAATATATTAATACCATATAAAAGAAAGTTATGAAATCGGAAAGTCAAAGCTAGTTATGGATTGATAAAGAAAATTAAATAGATTTTTAAATTTAGTTAGTAATAACTAAATTTAAAAGATGAACATAAACAAACGGATATAAACGAACATGAACGAATGAATTTAAATGAACAGACATAAACGAACGTAAATGAACGAACATAAACGAACGTAAATGAACGAACATAAACGTATCGTTCATGAACGTAAATGAACAAACGGGACATGTTCGTTTGTTTATTTAAATGAACAAGAAAAATTGTTCATGTTCGTTCATTTATTAAATAAATGAATATGAACGAATTTCCGGCCTCCCTAATAGTGCTTTAAATAGAAGACTTGTGTTTTGCTTAAACAAATTGTTAAGACCTTTTGAGCAAAACATATTCGTTACTATAAATGTGGAAATTGGTTAACAAGGATGAGTTTAGTTTCCACTTCCTTTTTTTTTTTTTTTTTTTTTTTTGTGACACTACACCCATAAAGAGGATGACAGAAGCACCCATCAATCAACCTTAAACTTTTACCTCAACTGATGCAAATTTAGGCCTACCCTATCTCTCTAGGGTTACCTGTGAGCCAATTTTGAGGTTACCCTTTTTCCAAACCTAAAATCCATATTCCCACAATTAATTACAAGTCCTAATGCAAAACTTACAAGTGAATAAGTAACATGACTTAACTTAAAACACTTAAATTACTGAAAACGGGTAACCTTACTACTCCATCCTTGATTTTTCTTCACTCTCTCTCTCTCTCATCTAAGAAGAAAGAACAGTCTTTTTTCTAGGTATTTTGCCTCTTTTGTATATTGAAAGGTTACTTAATTCTCTTTCTTGAACACTATCTTCTTGTAGGAGTTGATATATTTGGCTATAAAGTAAAACACTGCACTTTTTTAATATCTTTCTTTTATAGTACTACATCTAAAAGAAGTTGCCTTGATTCAAAATTTGATATGGGTATTTGAGTTTGGTGTTTGTTTGATGGATCTTGATCATCACATGTAGATTAAATCTTTATCTTTTGATCAATTCTTGTACTGTGAAAGAAGGTAATCAAAGATGGTGAGAGGGAAGACTCAAATGAGGAGGATTGAGAATGCTACAAGCAGACAAGTGACCTTCTCCAAAAGAAGAAATGGTTTGCTGAAAAAAGGTTTTGAACTTTCTGTGCTTTGTGATGCTGAAGTTGCTTTGATCATCTTCTCTCCAAGAGGCAAGCTTTATGAGTTTGCAAGCTCAAGGTTCCATTTTTCTCACTCACTTTTCATCTTTTCTTGATTTTGATTCTGGGTTCACTCTCTTTTTTTATGATCTACTTAAATGCATCAACATATATATGTACTATTATACACACACATATACATGTTTGACAACAAAATGAATGAAAATAGCCAAGATTCATAGATTTTCTTGATTTTAGTTCTTGGTCTCAATTTATACTCATACTTGAATATGTGTTTATGTGTGTGTGTATATAATTATGGAATAATTTACACTCGAATGTGGTTAACCGGATCGGGTCTTGAAGCAAGGAGAACCAAGAGTTTGAGAAAGATGTTTTAATATCTCTTTTTGGTTTTATCAGTGATTTTTTTTTTAATTATAACAAATTAATACTCTACACATTTAGAAAGGTCGAACAATTTTGTGGGTTTGATGGCACTCTCAGATTTTTTTGATCTACCAACATATGCAACTTTTTTGATCTACCAATAGACACATTTAAAGGTCGAACAATTTTGTGGGTTTGATGGCACTGTTGTGGCTTACCGGTTTTTTATTTAATTCGGGAATAATATACCAAAAAAGCTAGGGTATAATTAAATTGATATAAATAATATATGAAGTACTATAAGTTCTCATTGTCTGGCCAGTTTTGATTAGTAAACTTGAAATGGTTTGTTTCATATTATCATACTGAAGAATGTCACAACCTTTCCTTTTCCGAGTTTACCATAAAAATAACTCTATTACTCTACTGTATCTTAAATATTATTTTTTTATCTTATAAGTACAACATTTTAAGTATTTATTCTTGCCTGTCACTAATAGTACTATAAGCTGTTGTATATTAGTTTATAGTTATTGAATTTAAAAAAAAATCTTGAATCAAGTTTATATATGCATTAATTTTCAGTTATCAAGGTTGGTAGTTGGTATTAGTTATAATTATACCCATAATGATTCATACAATATAACACTTTGTATATATCCATACATATACTTTGAAATATTTTCTTAGGGTTTTGAATTTTTAATCAGCATGCAGGAGACTATTGAACGGTATAGAAGTCAAGTAAAAGATGTTCAAACAGATATTTCAAGTGTAGAAGATGTTCAGGTTCATAAAGTTATCAATAATAAAAATTGGCCCTAACTATTTGCACATCCAGTTTGCCTATCTGCACACTTAGGGTTTACGTACGTTGCGTATTGACCTATACGCATCGTATAGGGTTACCTCTATACGCTGCGTATAGAGCTATACTCAGCGTATATAAACCATGGAATTCAGAGCCTTATCAGCAATCATTGCACAGAAAACAAGGGTTATATACGCTGCGTATAGGTCTATACGCAGCGTATATAAACCATTAGATTTTTTTGAGTCATTTTGATAGGTTTGAGGGATCATTTTTTCACAAAGTTTAAATACGCTGCGTATAGACCTCTAAGGAGCGTATATAAAGGTCTGAAAATGTCGTTTATACCATTGTGTTGAGGCTATACGAAGCCAAATACAAGGGTAGTTGTGTCATTTTTGTCTCATACGCTGCATAGGGACTTCTAAGGAGCGTATATAAAGCTCCATTTTTTTATTGTGTATTCCTTTGTTTATTTATAAAAAAAAAGTAAATTAATTGTGTGTATTTTGGGGTATTTCCATGTTTATTTATAAAAAAACAATATTATTAAAAATAATACAAATATTATGAATTATAAGAATTAAAAATAATACAAATATTAGGTCCCGTATTGACCTCGTATAGCCTATAAGTGTGATATCGTATCGTATAGGTGTGGTTTAGGTCCCGTATTGACCTCGTATAAGCCTATACGTGAGATATCGTGTCGTATAGGTGTAGTATAGGTCACGTATTGACGTCGTATAAGCCTATAAGTGTAATATTGTATCATATAACGTAGTATATGTCACGTATTGACTTCGTATAAGCCTATAAGTGTGATATCGTATCGTATAGCGTCGTATAGGTCACGTATTGACCTCGTATAAGCCTATAAGTGTGATATCGTATCATATAGGTGTAGTATAGGTCACGTATTGACCTCGTATAAGCCTATAAGTGTGATATCGTATCGTATAACGTTGTATAGGTCACGTATTGACCTCGTATAATCGTATAAGTGTGATATCGTGTCGTATCGTATAGGTGTGGTTTAGGTCCACTATATTGACCTCGTATAAGCCTATAAGTGAGATATCGTGTCGTATAGGTGTAGTATAGGTCACGTATTGACCTCGTATAAGCCTATAAGTGTGATATCGTATCGTATAGGTTTAGTATAGGTCACGCATTGACCTCGTATAAGCCTATAAGTGTGATATCGTATCGTATAGCGTCGTATAGGTCACATATTGACCTCGTATAAGCCTATAAGTGTGATATCGTATCGTATAACGTAGTATAGCTCAAGTATTGACCTCTATACGAGACTTATATACTATACACTATACGATACGATATGATGCAATACGATACGATACGATGCAATACGATAAGATAATTTAATTTAAACGATAACAATATAATATATTTGTATTATTTACGAATAATATTGTTTTTTTATAAATAAATTTCTTTTTTTTATAAATAAACAAAGGAATACGATAATTTAATTTAAACGATAACAAAACAATATATTTGTATTATTTACCAATAATATTGTTTTTTATAAATAATTTTCTTTTTTAATTTTTATAATTCATAATATTTATATTATTTTTTATTTTTATAATTTATATTTGTATTATTTACCAATAATATTGTTTTTTATAAATAATTTTCTTTTTTTTATAAATAAACAAAGGAATACACAATAAAAAAAATACAAAAATGGAGCTTTATATACGCTCCTTAGAGGTCCCTACGCAGCGTATGAGACAAAAATGACACAACTACCCTTGTATTTGGCTTCGTATAGCCTCAACACAAGGGTATAAAAGACATTTTCAGACCTTTATATACGTTGCTTAGAGGTCAATACGCAGCGTATTTAAACTTTGTGAAAAAATGATCCCTCAAACCTACCAAAATGTCCAAAAAAAATCTAATGGTTTATATACGCTGCGTATAGACCTATATGCAGCGTATATGACCCTTGTTTTCTGTGCAATGATTGGTTATTAGGCACTGACATCCATGGTTTATCTACGCAGCGTATTGGTCAATACGCAGCGTAGAGGGTTAACCCTATACGCTGCGTGTTGACCAATACGCTGCGTAGATAAACCCTAATTTTGCTAGGGTTTGGTGTGCCAATAGGCACACCCTAAAAATTAGGAACCGGCCGGCCGGTCTTTGTTCTTAAATCTGTTCCTTGATTTCTTTTATTCAATTCAATATGCAGCATTTGAAGCATGAAACAGCTATCATGGCAAAGAAGGTAGAGCTCCTAGAAGTTGCAAAAAGGTGCAGTTTTATGGTTTATATCATTGTATACATACTGAAGCTGCAATATTATTTAAGCGGCTTCTGCAGGCTAAAATCTTGATGTAAAATTAAACAAAAAAGGGCTACTGATCTTACAACTAGCACGCGTTGATGGGAAGTTTTTAATCTATTTTTGGATCATTGCATTAAAGATTAAAAACAAAGTAAAATGACTTCTTGAGAAAAGATGCAACTTACAATGTTCATTGGAAATTCATCAAGATGTAACATATATGCTTTTGAAGATCAAATCTTTGATAAAAAAAATGAAAAATTAAAGGCTAATGATCTTACAATTGTTGTTATGCAGGAGACTTTTGGGAGAAGGATTAGGAGCAACCACCATTGACGAACTAGTTCGGATTGAACAGCAGCTAGAAAGGGGCGTACGCCTTGTTCGAGCACGAAAGGTTTAAATAATCAATGCTTGTCAAAAAAATCTCATTCATTCTTTTCAGATATGGATTTTAGGGTTTACCATGTGGAATCCATAACTTTTTTTTTTTTTTTTTTGATGCTTTAGATGCAAGTTTACCAAGAACAGATTGAGCAACTACAAGCAAAGGTACTGCTTATATATAAAACCAAGACTGACCTAAATGTTTTTATCTAGGGAAAATTACTAAAATAGTCACGTTAGCCGAAATTATAATCAAAATGGTCATTGAATTTCAGCCTTTGGCAAAATAGACATTCACGATTCCAGCCAGTCACTTTCCGCCAAATAAGCTTCGCTGTCTGTGGGGGCTAAGCCCGCACGCACTTTTAGCATAGTCCATGCATTTGTATGTTGGCGAAGGCTTTAGCCCCCGCTTTTGGGCCGACTAAAATTCAAAGATAACTTTGGTAAAAAAAATTGGTTAACTTGACTAGTTTGGTAATTTTCCTGTAAAATATATATTGAAATATTCAGGTTGGCATGGCTGCATCAGTCCATATTTTTTTTCCCTATAAATAGTTAACGAGTTTATATGAAAATATTCAGGAGAAATTGCTAGCAGATGAAAATGCAATACTTACAGAGAAGGTAAGTGTTTTTTTTTACCAGTTTCTTGGGGTTTTTACAAGCATAAATATTTAAAAACATATATTCAAAATTATATAATGAAATTGAAAGGATAACTTCTAATGCCTTGCCTTTTTCAGTGTCAAGCTGTCCAAGTAACAGAAGAAAGGCAAGCCGATTTTCGTGTTCTTGAAAACGGAGAGAATTCTGATGTGGAAACTGAACTATTCATCGGGCCACCAGAGACGAGAATGAAGCAACGACCAAAGTAAACGCATGGTTTATTCATATATATATATACGTACATATATTTATATATCCATCAAGATTATGCTAGTTTTACAAATATTAAGATGCACATGTGTTTTACGCATACAATTGTTGTTTCGCAACAAAATTTTCAACGGATGTAAGTCTAGAAATGAATCAGACTTTGTTAGCTGAAACCATAAGATGTTTTGCTGTTATAAAGTTTGGTCAATTAATGTACAAATATATATATATATATATATATATATATATATATATATATATATATGACCAATTGAAACCTAAGATAATTATTCTACTTTTATCAAGCTGATGAAGGCACTCCAAATTTAAACACATCCCACCTTAATTTCCAAAATGAGAAGCCCTAAATCTCAATTAAGCGAATGATTGCATACATCGAAGAAACTTTAAAAACATAATACGCTTGTGTTTGATCATATCGTGTGATCATGGTTGATTTATGCTTTAATATTGTTCTTGTTCTTTTATTTGATTTCTACATGTTATATTATATATTTTATGTTGTCTTCAATTTGTAAGTTCTTGTTCTGCTCACTAATTTGTACTTATATAGTCATACCATCTGCTATGAGATTCCATTTTGGTAGCACCAACACCATTACTATGTGGCACGTCATATAACTATGTGTTTTTTTTTTTTTTTTGTGAAACTTCATTTTGCTCGATATAAGTAAAGAACCTTACATATTTTAATAGATGAAAATGTGCTAATTTACATGTGGTCTTCCAATCCCTACAGATCTTTTCTTTGACCTATTTTCCCTTGTCCATTGCCCATGCCTTCTCCATTGCACTTGCCTTCTCCCTAGCTTGTTATGACCATTTTGTCTTATTTTATTTTCTTAGGTATGCCTATATATAGATAGGTGGTATGTAGCTTTCTGATCATCTTTTTCAATAGTTCTTTTACCATAATAAAATTGTTATGGTATCAGAGCAAACACACGATCCTACATAAAACAACCCCCCCCCTCACAAAAAAAAAAAAAAAAAAAAAAAAACTTTGGTGACAAATGAGTACCGCTAAAGAGGAAGAAACGCCGGTCGTTAACATGGCAGGTAACATCAACCTTGGAGGTAAATGGGTTGTTGATTCGGGTGCCACCGAAAACATTACTTGTAACGACTCTATGCTCGAGAATAAAACAAAGAAAAACTATGAAGCACCGGTTGTCATACCAAACGGTGATGCCATAGCCGTAAGAGGAAGAGGAGAATTCACATTACCTAATGGTATGAAAATAAAGGATGTTCTCCATGTTCCCGAATTCAAATGCAATCTCCTATCTGTTAGTAAACTGACACGGGACCTTAAATGTGCTATAACCTTTTTTCAAGATTTTTTTATCATGCAGGATTTGAGTACAAGGACGTTGATCGGAGTGGGTGATTGCGAGAACGGTCTATACAAGATGGGGATGACGGGATAACAAAGAAGGGTGATGGCTACCACGGTTGATACATGGCACAATAGATTGGGTCATGCTTCGAATTCTAAACTTACTCATGTTGATTTTCTTAAAAACGCCCATTTGAACCAAATGTTTTTTTGCGATTCTTGTGTTAAGGCTAAGTTTGCAAGATTACCGTTTCCTATCAGCACTACTAAAACCAATGCTTGCTTTGATCTAATACATTGTGATGTATGGGGGAAGTATTGCACACCTTCTCTTTGACGAGCAAGCTATTTTTTGACAATCGTAGACGATTTTAGTAGAGCTGTGTGGGTCTTCTTGCTAAAACACAAGTACGAGGCAAGCACTTGTCTCATCGCTTTCCATAAGATGATACAAGTGCAATTTGAAAAAAATATAAAAAGAATCCGATGTGACAATGGGGGAGAGTTCACATCCACTCACATGCTCAATTTTTATGCAAAAGAAGGAATTGTCTTAGAAACAACGTGTCCACACACACCTCAACAAAATGGCGTGGTGGAACGGAAACATCGACACCTTTTGGAGATGGCTCGGGCCTTAAGATTCGAGTCCAACTTACCAACAAGGTTTTGGGGCGAATGCTTTCTTACCGCCACATACATCATAAACCGGTTACCATCGGAGGTTATTGGTAACAAGACTCCTTACGAGATTCTATACAACCAAAAACCCGATTACGAACATATGCGAGTTTTCGGTTGTCTAGCATACTATAAGAGCACCGAAACACTTGGTGACAAATTTGTTGAAAGAGGCAAACCGGGTATTTTTGTGGGGTATCCACCGGGCACAAAAGGGTATAAAATTTTTTCGGTCAAACAAAATAAAATAATTATTTCAAGAGATGTCAAATTTGTTGAAAACATTTTCCCTTTCAAAAATGTCACTCTTGAAGAAGAAGAAATCTTTATACCCCCAAAATGGTAGGATAGTGAACATGTGAAACAACAAAGAGAACCGGATATTGAGCTAGATCCAACTGGGCCTCTTTTAGACCCAGAAACTGGGCCATCTTTACAACCGCAAAACACCGATGAAACAGATCCCACAAGCCCAACTGATCAACACACCCAAACCGAGCCCACTAATCCCACCGAGGAACAACACAACCCCAATCCTATGGGCCAAGTTGGTACGACCCATGATCAAAGTGTCAATCTAGAAGGCTTGCATGAAGCTTTTGAAACCGTTGAACCACAAAGAGAAAAAAGAAGCAGGTCACGTCCCAAGCATCTCGGTGACTATGAAGTCCGTCTCCCCCCATCCATTGACCATGAGCAATCCACCTCCAATCAAGAGTCCTCAACGGTACATCCTCTTGCACATTTCATTTCCTATGATAAGTTTACTAACAATCATAAAGCCTTTTTGGCGGCCATAACTTCCAATCATGAGCCAAAATGTTTTAGCTAAGCGGTGAAGGATCCAAAATGGGTCGAGGCCATGAAGAAAGAGGTTCAAGCACTCGAAGAAAATGGAACATGGGTCCTCGAAGAGCTTCCCGAAGGAAAGCGCGCCATCGACTCGAAGTGGGTTTACAAGATAAAATACAAACCCAATGGAGAAATTGAAAGGTACAAAGCGCGTCTCGTGGCAAAAGGCTTCACCCAAACAGAAGGCATCGATTTTCATGAAACTTTTGCACCAGTAGCCAAACTAGTCACGGTCCGAACCTTGTTAGCCGTAGCGGTCAAAAAGGGATGGCACATTCATCAACTTGACGTCAACAACGCCTTCTTACATGGAGATCTTCATGAAGACGTATACATGAAAATCCCACAAGGCTTTGTGAGACAAAATGACCAACGTGTTTGCAAGCCCAAGAAGTCGCTTTATGGTCTTAAACAAGCATCGAGGAATTGGTATCAAAAGTTTACCAAGTCCTTACTTGAAATCGGTTTCCTACAAACAGGGGTGGATCATTCCTTGTTCCTATTGAAGATAGACGAAATATTCATAGCGGCACTCATTTATGTTGACGATGTCGTACTAGTTGGGAATAATATGGAAGAAATGCAAAATGTCAAGACCTTCCTAGACAAACGATTTAGCATCAAAGATCTAGGAGTATTGAAGTTCTTCTTGGGTATCGAGGTAGCTCGCACCAAAGAAGGCCTTGTGCTTAGCCAACGCAAGTACATCTTAGACATCTTGGAGGATACGGGAATGACTGGTTGTCGTCCGAGTCAATTCCCAATGGAACAAAATTTGAAATTGGATAAATGTGATAAAGAAGCTCAAGTCGATGCAAACCAATACCGACGATTAATTGGAAGACTCCTTTACCTTCAGGCTACTAGACCCGACGTTGCATATGTCATCAATATTTTGAGTCAATTCATGGGTGACCCAAGAGTTAGTCATTTAGAGGCTGCCAATCGAGTCCTTCGCTACCTCAAAGGCACTCCTGGACAAGGGATTCTTCTACCAAAGCAGGGCGGCACCAACCTCATCACTTACTGTGACTCGGATTGGCTTGGTTGTCCTTTCACACGGAGGTCACGAACTGGGTACTTACTTCTCTTGGGAGGCGCTCCTATATCCTGTAAATCAAAGAAACAATCGGTGGTTTCTCGATCTTCAGCCGAAGCTGAATACCGGGCCATGGCGGCCGTGGTTAGTGAGATTATATGGATGAGATGGCTTTTAAAAGAACTTGATATCCCTCAAGAAGGACCAACACAATTGTTTTGTGACAATCAAGCAGCAAGGCACATTGCAAACAACCCCGTGTTTCATGAACGCACCAAACATGTTGAAATGGATTGTTATTTTGTCCGTGAACGTGTCGAGTTAAAAGAAATTCAAACCATGAAAATAGATACAACAATGCAGCTTGCCGATCTCCTCACTAAACCGTTGGGTACCAACCGCTTCCGCACTTCACTTGGCAAGTTGGGCATTACGGATCTCCACGCTCCAACTTGAGGGGGAGTAAAGAACCTTACATATTTTAATAGATGGAAATGTGCTAATTTACATGTGGTCTTCCAATCCCTACAAATCCTTTCTTTGACCCATTTTCCCTTGTCCATTGCCCATGCCTTCTCCATTGCACTTGCCTTCTCCCTAGCTTGTTTTGACCATTTTGTCTTATTTCCTTTTCTTATGTATGCCTATATATAGATAGGTGATATGTAGCTTTCTTATCATCTTTTTCAATAGTTCTTTTACCATAATAAAATTGTTAATAAGGCCATGATTTTGTAAGTTTTAATACATAGTCGTGTGACATGATGCTCTATATGAACGTTTACATAGGTGTGTCATGTGCTCCAAATACACCCAATGCCAATTTTCTTTCCAAAACATATATTTTTGTTTCTATATTTATCAAATTCACATCAAGTGGCCATTCAGAAATTGCAAATGTGTCCAATTCCAACATATTTCTACACACAACTCACAACAATGCTTAATTACTAAAAACTTGGAAACCAAGATATGTCGTAGTCCAACATAAACATATTTTACCCAATCATTTGTTTAATACCCACACTATCCACACACTACAACCAATATAACATGTTGTCATACTAGATAAAGGTAGTAATCATGTCTCACTCTTCAAAGGGAGTGATCACCTTCTAGATTTCACTAATCCAAGGTAGTGATCATAAGCTACGTCTCATTAAACAAACATAGTGATCACCTTTTTCGACTCACTATGTCAAAATAGTAGACTTTACTCTTCTCATTGTATCAAGATAGTGACATGTCACACACATCAACACTAAGTCAAGATAGTATGATCTCCCTCAACTTAACACTGTATCAAGATAGTGTTATTACTCACAAACCATCATTATACCAAGATAGTGTTATCACTCACAAGTTACACAATATTAACAAACACTATTTGTTAAGACTCTGTATTTATTAATTTATTTAATATATATAATTAGAAATTAGAAAGTGAGTATGAATAGTAACTTTATTTTTATAATAATATATAGTTTTTCTTCTTCATATTTTTATTCATTTAATATTACAATAGATTCTATGACACATATTATCATTTACATTTAATTGTATCGCTATTCTACCAAAAAAAGAACCGAAACCGGTCGAATAATATATGTATCGCTACCAGTATTTATTTATATTGTTTTTGCTTTCGACAAAACAGTATTTATTTGTATTGTTTTTGCTTTCGATAAACTGACATCGTATTGCTACTATATCGTACCGAACAACATCAGTACATGTACATGTACTTATTTGTATAGTTTATGTTTGGTAATGAATTTTGTGCCGCAGCCATAGTCAATCGAACTGAAACCTAACGAACAACATCGGTATAGGTACCGGTACTTATTTTTAATGTTTTTACCTTTAATAAACTGGCGTATCCTATCGAACAACATTGTTACATGTACCTGTATTCATTTTTATGATTTCCAGTTTTGATAATTTTCATTTATACAACTCTGTCTGCGATGATAAACGAATATCATTGCCAGTACCGTGACGATCTGAACTAATCGATACCATTTGGACAACATCGTTTTCAGTACTTGTGTTCGTTTTTCCGTTTTCAATTGATGTTAAACATGTGTTGATTTCTATACCGAGTGCATGTCTCGTACCGGTACTATAACGGACCTAACCGATACCGATTGAATGCCCGCGATAATGTAACGCCGCAACGCGCGAGGAAACAACCTAGTACAATACAAAAGTGAAACAAGATAAATATCTGTAGCACACCCTCTTCTTCCCTTTCTTGTTTTTTTTTTTTTTGCCATTGGTCTTCTTGATCTTCGATCTTCTCAAGTGATACGATAATACCAAAGAAATAAGAGAAATATCTATTGGATAGGCATTTGAAAGTGTTTTGAACAAACGAGGTTAAGTGGAAAAGGTTGGGGAATGCTTATATTTATAGGCAAAACATAAGGGAGAAGGAAAACGACTAAGTCACGTTCAATCCCACAATTGATACATCGCTTGTAGTTTGCCTGATTTTCTTTTCGTTGCTTTCAAACTCTTGAATTTTGTGTAACGTTTATATCTTACCTCCAACACCTTTTCCACACATATACCTTTCATTTTCAAGTTTTCAGAGCAATCATTTGACCTCTATCAAGAATAGTGACTTTCCTTTTAGGGATTGTGTAGTTTACGTTTGGTGTGTGTGATTTCTTTACATTTATGGTATGATTTTGTCTCTCAACTAGATAACATATCACTAATGGAAGGATCACAACTAATACTCTTTCAAATTATTTGAATTTTATACCCTTCCAATTACTTTCTAACTAAAAACATTACATTTGAATTTTAGTTTTACTAATTGTGATTAGAGGAAATGCTTTGGGTTTAAATAAAAAGTCAGTTTTAGAATTTTTGGGATTAATTTAGAAAGCGTTTTAGATCATTCTCATTCTCATAACACATTACCTTTCTTGTTCGTTTTTCGTGATTGCTTGTGTCAGCTTCTTTATAATCTTCGTATCCAACCCCAATTTGTTGTTGATTAATTTAGCACATTTCAATTTTGCATTAATTTCCCACATTATATTTTGATAACTCAAACTGACTCTTAATCTTGTAATATGTGTAAACTTGGTGACTTGATCTTAAATAAACAAGTATACTTAATGACTTGAGTGTGTAGAAACTTGTGTGTAGCATATGCTTATCTTTTATCTAGCAATTCATACCACATTTTGTTTTCCCAAGATACACAAATAAATAAAGTTGCATAGCGGTTCGATACCAGTAGTGCAAAGTTAAAAGAAAAATACCGAAACCGGTTCGTATCAAAACACAAAAACCAAAAAATGAATACGATGTTGGTCCGATGGTCTTTACGATACCTAAAAATACTTTCTTTTGAATATAATTCCGTTTTCAGTTAAACTCATATAATAAAATTACAGAAAAAGAAAAGTTAAACACCACTACTTTTTAAAAGTTTCCGAATAAAACTTATTAGAGAGAAATACAATTAAATGATAAATTAACTATTATCTAAAAGTTCATTTACATGTTATTAATTATCAATATTTGTGCATTATTTTATTGTACTCTTTGCATTATTACTTTATTAGACTTTGTATACTTGTACTTTGGGCTCTAGTATTTGTTTATTTGGTTTATTGTTTAAGTGGGCTTTTGGCTCAACCTCCACATGTGTTTGACACGTGTTTTAACTTTCCAACTTCTCTAGGTTTTGTTATATCTTCCACGCATGTCTTTCTCTCTACCTTTTTATTTCTCTCTTTCTAGAAATGGTTCTCTCTCTAAACACTCTGCTTTCTCTTTCTCTCTCTCTCTCTATCTCTAGAAGTTGCATCGTTGTTTGTTGTGTTTTGATGTCAATCGTGTGGTTTACCACTGATGTGGTCTGCTTCCGATAGTCTGTTTTACGAGCATGTTCAGGTGCTTTTGGTCTTCTGTTTGTTTGCTCAATTGTTAGGTTTATGTTTTGTGGGGTTTCCTCTATTGTACAACTTTTACGGTTGTTTTTTTACGTTTCAGCGTTATAGGTTACTCGATTTTGGGTTTTTGTTGCTTTGATGTTTGAGTCTGCTATGTTCTTGAAAGATGTTTAGGTGATGAGCCATTGGTTAGCCTTAACATGTTTATGTTTATCTCAGTGTTGTTTGTTCAATTGTTAAGTTATGATCTCGTTTTTTGTTGGTTTCTTTAAACCCTAGCTTTTGGGGTTTTTGTTGTGATTTTTGGATCGAGTATATTTTTTTTAACATGTATAGGTGATGAGCCATTGGCGAGCCTAAGATATGTTCTTGTTGTACGTTTATGGGCTGGATTGCTACGTCTGATGTTTGAATCTGGGTTTTTGGCACATGCATTGGTGATGGTCCATTGGTGGACCTTATATGCGATATGTTGTTGTTTGAGCTTTTTATGGGCTATGTATAGGCAATGAATGACCCATTGGTGACCCTTTTGATGTTTTGGATGGTTTTACGGAGGTGTTGTTGTTTCTGTTGTAGCTAGCCTGGCTTTGTTTGAGCTTCTTGGGTTGCTATGGTTGTTGAATTTGTTTTCCTTTGGAATATGCATAGGTTATGAGCCATTGGTGAACCTTGTATGTGATATGTTTGAGTTTGAACTTGATATGCAATAGTTGTTTAGTTATGTCTCTAGGATTTGAAGCAGGGAGAGCCATACCCTGTTATTGAAACTTAGGGTTGGTCTAGGCTAGGTGACTCCCACACTAGTTACTGCGTTGGCACCATTGAGTGACGAACCAACGATTTGGACACCAGCTTGGCTTCACCGTTGTTGTTGTTGTTGTGTTGGTATTTGATAAGTGTGTGTGTCTTTAAATGGACTTTTTGGTTTGATGGTGTTATTTGGGTTAATCTGCTTTGTGTTTGCACATGGATAGGTGATGATTTACTGTTGAACCTTGTATTTTATATGTTAGCGTGTCGTTTTTGTGTGTGCATATGTATAGACGATGACCAATGGATCAACTCTTAGACGCCTTGAATGTGTATTGCAGTCTGTTTGTATCATCCCTTTATACTTCAGTTTGGATGGGTTGCAAAGAGTGTCGTGGCGGATTTAGCCATTTTTTGTGGGTTTTTAGGAACCCAACCAGTTTGGAAAAAAATCAGTTTGGAAAAAACATAGTGAGAATTAATAAAAATCTTTTATGATTTGGAAAAAATTAGTGATCATCTATCAAAAGGAACCCATTAAAAAAATTTCTAGATCCGCCACTGAAAGAATGCAAATGAAACAGCTACAGTTTCAACTAATTGGGTTCATATGGTATCTAAAGGACATGCCTCGTATGGCTTGAAAAAAAAAAGTCAAAGTGAAGCTAAGGAGTCATGATCAGGTTCGTGGGTCCAAAATGTGACAACCCTCACAATTACAGGTATCGTACAATGAATTAATCTTAATTATGTGCTTAATGACTGTGCTTAATTGCAACGGACAGTTTAAACTGCTTTATGATTTTTGTATCTGAAGGGGTATGGTCCCAAAACGACCATTACCCGCATCAAACAAACCCCTACCAGTAAGCAAACCGCACCCATGCGGTCACATCCTTCGAACCCATTCGGTTCGAAGACGAATAGCTTGACCCAAGTACGAAAGAAGATGAACATATCGATGCGGCTGGCACCGCATCATATGGCCATTTTCGTCACGACAAGGGAAGCGAGCAAATAGTCTCCACATACGATGATGCGGCCAACACCGCATCTCGCGTATTTCTTGGTCACAAGTAGGAGACGCGGTAACTTCAGACGTTACCGCATGCAGCGATACGGCTCGCACCGCACCCTGCATATCCAACAAGTGGACTGACACGCCAGGCAAGTGGCTGACACCACGAGGCAAGTGGCGCCGGCGACAGTCCCCTGTCAGAGCTATTAAAGCAATGGGCTGACGTGGCGTAACCCCCACGGCCGGCGAGACTGACACACCTGCAACGGTGCAGCTCGTCGTCAGCCCATCCATCAATCTCCTCCTTCACTCCTCGGCTATAAATACCGACCCCAAACCAGGTTTGAGGTATCTCTTCACAACTCTCTAACTACTACTATAATCTTGCTTTGCTTCCCAAGCAAACTACTGATTCTCACGCCGGAGAGTGGTAACAAGGAGCACCCCCCACCCCATCCTCCTTGTTACGAGTCACGGCTTGTTTCCTTGTGCAGGAGATCATCCACCGGTGACCTAGCCAGGATCTCCGAGAGGAAGGGATTAACCCTTCTTGACGAGACCAGTGTGTTAACCCTGCCCGGTTAACCATTGTTTCATCATTGGCGCCCACCGCTACTCTTAGCACTTTTTAATCCATCCCTCTCCCTCTCAAGATCATGACTGATAACCAAAACACCAATGCGGATAACCCAAATCCCCCGATCCCAACAGGGGTCCACCCTTCGACCCCCCAACCCGGACACATTGGCACGTCCACCCAAAGGATCCCATCCTTTGCGTTCGGACACGACTTATCACAGGCCCCAACTGTGCTCCCACCAGGCGTGGACTTACACTCCTGGTACCAACAGCAGACTGACCTGCTGATAGCGGCTTACAACCGCGCTTGTACGGAAGCAAACGTACAGGCTGGGCCTACTCCAATACAACACACACCTGCCAACCGTATACTCCAATACGATGGCAGGTTACACTCACGTCCGGCTTCCAGAAGCCGACATGACGACCGTGGATCATCTTACTGTTCGGTCAATACACTCAACGAGGATACTTCCTCATATGAGTCCCGCTCCAGAGGGCCAGTGCATACCCGCCTGGGCCCCTATGGCGAAGATAGGAGGCGGTCAGCCTCCAGGCGCGGCCCAGGCATCCAGAGCCGACTGGGCCCGCAACCTTACACGGAAGGGTACGGTCATACCGACCCTGACGATCAAACCTACCGCGGGGAGTCTCACGACACCAACAGCAGACCGGGGGGACGCAACTATGTTCCTCCCAGTCACCCCCGCACTACATACCTCAGGGCGGCAAAGCGCCCTGTGCACGAACCATACAGGCCAAGGGCCGCGGCCGAAAATTCAAAATTCGTCCCGCACATCGCCAACGCCGATATCACAACGACAAAATTCCCAGTCAACATTGGGAAATACAGTGGCTCGACCGACCCGGACGACCACATGAACATCTTCACAGGCGCAGGCGTCAATGGCAGGTGGGACGAACCCACCTGGTGCAATTTTTTCCCCCAGACCCTTATCGGTCTGGCGAGGGCATGGTTTGATTCTTTGCCAGTGGGATCACTGGATTCTTTCGAGGACTTGCGCGCCAAGTTCCTCGCCATTTTAGCCAACAGCGACGCCACGAACGCGATTCGTTGGACGTCATGAACATCTGGCGAAGGGATGACGAATCGCTCGAGGCATTCGTCATCCGTTACAATAAAGAATGCCTAGAGATAGGCGACGTGGCGGACCAAATGGCGCGAAACCATTTTATTCGGGCCGTCAAAGACAGAGAGATGATCATGACCATCTCCGGCAAGGAGGGTTTGCCTAAAAAATGGGAGGATGTCATGACCGCAGTCAAGACATATGCCCAGACACAGCGGTCGCTCGAACCGCACGTCAAAAAGGCAAAACCCCAAGCCGAAACATCCCACCAAGGGTCCAAACGTAACAACAAACGAAACCGGGATACAGGAAATCGGGATATTACTAAACCGTATTTCCCGCAACCCAACACGTTTGACCCACAATGCTACAACCCTGCCCGAGACACTCGGGCACCAAGAAAAGAATCTCGGGACCGCAAATGGACCGAGATCAACCAGTCGCCAAGAGAGGTCCTCCTCGCAGATCCACAATTCTTGCGACCGGCCCAACCAATGAAGTCCAAGAAAAGTCAGGACCTCACACTATACTGTGAGTACCACAAGGACTCGGGCCACACCACCAACAACTGCATCAGTCTCCGGCTGGAGATTGAGCGGGCGTTGAAAGAGGGGAAACTACAACACCTCTTGCCAGGTGGACAAAAGCCCACCAAGCATATCACCCCTCACAACGAAGGTACCTCCTCCGGGAAGAAAGCCATGTACGTGGTTTCCACCCACATGATCTACGGAGGCAAGGGTAGGCCGCGCAAAGCGGCACGAAGACCGGACAATGATTGGAAAGACGAGCAAGTCGTCTTCCCAAAAGTCCGAGGCGGACCGCGTGATAGACGCGCCGTCGTCATTTCAGGCCAGCTGGCCCATTACTGCACCGAGCGTCTGTTCATTGACTCGGGCAGTACATCCGATATAATCTACGAGCAATGCTTCAATCAATTTGACCAAGAGGACAAAGATCGGTTGCAAGCCGTAGATTACCCGCTGGCCGGATTCGCAGGGGAAACAGTCTTTCCCCTAGGTCAAATTACATTTCCCGTGCGTCTTACCAATGGTAAACACACGCGGACGGAGGAGGTAAACTTCATGGTTTTACCCCACACCTCCAATTATGACGTCCTCCTTGGGAGAGAATCCCAAGGAGATTTCAATATGATCACATCCGTCCCCCACTCCGCGGTTGGTTTCCCAACCGCATCGGGGGTTGCAATCATCTACGCCCGCAAGGACGTCATGATGACGGACGAAGCACGTCCGACAAAGGTCGCAAGGCCCACCCCCGTCGGCCAACCGGAAAAATGGGTTCTCAACCCAAAGCATCCGGAACAGAAGGTCACATTGGGTCACGCCTTATCCTCGACCACCAGAGCGCACCTGAAGGAGCTCCTCTTCAGGAACCAAGACATCTTCGCGTGGACTCCCGCAGACATGACAGGGGTCCCACGCGAAATAGCGCAACACTATTTGAATACCAAACCAGGTATCAAGCCAGTGATCCAAGGCCAACGCCACCTTGGGTCAGCTAAAAATCAGGCGATGCAAGAGCAGATCGAAGAACTGCTCTCCGCAGGTATACTGCGGGAAGTCAAGTACCAGACTTGGTTATCCAACCCTGTCATGGTAGAAAAACCATCCGGGGGCTGGCGCATGTGCGTCGATTACAAGGACCTTAACAAGGCCTGCCCCAAGGATTGTTACGCGCTTCCAGAAATCGACGAAAAGGTCGATAACCTCGCGCCAT
The DNA here is from genome assembly GCF_002127325.2 of Helianthus annuus. Taxonomy (NCBI): domain Eukaryota; kingdom Viridiplantae; phylum Streptophyta; class Magnoliopsida; order Asterales; family Asteraceae; genus Helianthus; species Helianthus annuus. Next base: position 11,546,362 of record NC_035438.2, read on the forward strand.
TTCGGTGGAAGTGTTTCCTCGATTGCTACAAAGGGTACCACCAGGTACAAATGGCACTTGAGGATGAAGACAAAACGGCATTCCGGACCCCAACCGGAAATTACTGCTATACAAAAATGCCGTTTGGGTTGCGCAACGCGGGCTCAACCTACCAGAAACTGATGAACGACACTTTCCGCGGTCAAATAAGCAAAAGTGTCGAAATCTATATGGACGACCTGGTCGTCATGAGCATGGAGGAAGATACCATGCTCACCGATATAGAAAGAACATTCCAAACTCTGCGAAGCGTCAACATGAAGCTCAATCCAGGGAAATGCTCGTTTGGAATGGAAGAAGGCAAATTCCTTGGGTTCATCGTCACCAAAGATGGATTCAAGGTAAACCCGGAAAAAGTGCAGGCGATCGAGCGCATGCCATCGCCTGCATCGATGAAAGATATGCAACGCCTGGCCGGAAGGCTGGCGGCACTCAACAGGTTCTTGGCTAACCACGCAGCCAAGTCATACCCTTTCATCAAGACCCTGCGAAGCTGTTCAAAGAAAGAACAATTCCAGTGGACCACAGAGGCTGAAAAGGCCTTCCGGGAAATGAAGGAGTGTTTGATACAACTCCCAACACTAACCGCACCATGCAAAGATGAGCCACTCATCTTATACCTATCCGCTGCAGACAACGCAGTGGGCGCGGTATTAATAGTGGAACGAGCGGGGGTTCAAACACCCATCTATTATATCAGCAAAATGCTCAACGACCCGGAGACGAGATACTCAATAATGGAAAAATTGGTACTAGCACTGGTACATGCTTCAAGACGGTTACGACGCTACTTCGTAAACCACATCATCACAGTGCTAACCAATTACAGGATCGGCCCGATCCTGTCCAAACCCGACATCTCTGGGAGATTAGCAAAATGGGCAATTGAGCTGGGCGCACATACGATACATTACAAACCGCGCCCTGCCATCAAAGGCCAAATCTTAGCTGATTTCGCCGCTGAAGTACCAGCGGATCGCATCCAAGAATGCGAAGAATCCCAAAACCCTGCGCCCCCACCGCCCTCCTCAGAAGTATGGGCACTATTTACCGATGGTGCATCCAACGAGGAAGGTGCGGGCGCAGGTCTGCGACTCGTCAGCCCTGACGGCCAAGAGCTTACATATGCCATCCGCCTCGATTTTAAAAGCACGAACAACGAGGCAGAATATGAAGCACTATTAGCCGGGCTACGTTTAGCAGTCAAAATCGGCGTGCAACATCTGGAAGCGCATGTCGATTCTTTGTTAGTTGCGGGCCAGGTACGCGGCGACTATGCCGCCAAAGGGGATATCATGATCCTCTACCTCGAGCAAGCCCTGCAGCTAAAATCCAAATTCGCTTCATTCAATATTCGACACATTAATCGAAGCGAAAACAAATCCGCGGATGCACTATCAAAGCTTGCATCCACCAGCTTCCAACACCTGGCAAAGGAGGTACGTATCGAGATTTTGCAAAATCCTTCGGTTCCTCTACGCCAGGTCAGTGTCATCCAATACGGAACAACGTCATGGATGACACCAATTATCGCATACCTTCAGTCAGGTGTGACTCCCGAGAGCAAAACAGAGGCACGTAAGTTACAATACAAAGCGTGCCACTATCAAATGGGAGACGGTATCTTATACCGAAAGTCATACCTCGGACCGCTCCTCCGATGCGTTAATCCACAAGATGCCACATACCTCATCCGAGAGATACATGAGGGTATATGTGGCATACATGCTGGACCACGCACGGTCGTTGCAAAAATCATGAATGTCGGGTATTACTGGCCCGGCATGCACCTGGACGCCGTCAAAGAATTACGCAAATGCATGGACTGCCAGCGCCATGCTCCAAAAACTTTGCGACCAAAGAACAATCTGGTCCCCGTCACTACTGCATGGCCTTTTCAAAAATGGGCAATCGACGTAGTGGGACCATTCCCGGACGCACCAGGTGCAGTTAAATTTATCATAGTGGCGGTTGATTACTTCACAAAATGGGTAGAGGCGAAACCACTCGCTTCCACCACTGCTATGGTAACAAGAAAGTTCATTTGGGAGCACATCATCTGCCGTTTCGGTTTACCAATGTACATTGTTACCGACAACGGCACCAACTTCGCTGCCGACGAATTCCAAAAATGGCTAGAAGAGCTGAACATCAAACACATATTCTCGTCCGTCGCACACCCGCAAGGGAACGGCCAAGTCGAGAGTATAAATAAAGGCCTAGTCGAAGGAATCAAAGCACGATTGGGAACAGCCAGGCGTGGCTGGGTCGATGAACTCCCAAGCATCTTATGGGCTCACCGCACTAGCCCAAAAACAAGCAATGGGGAAACACCTTTCAGCCTCGTCTACGGGTCTGAAGCGGTGATACCCGCGGAAATGGGCCTCCCATCTCCTAGAATGTTGGCTATCGAAAAGCTAGACAACAACAGGGAACGTAGGATCGATTTGGACCTCCTAGAAGAAAGGCGCGAGAACGCCGCCATCAACGAGGCCAAATACAAATCCAAACTGGAAAAGTATTACAACGCGCGAGTCCGCGTTTGTACTTTCAATCCAGGGGACTACGTCCTACGTGACAACGAGGCATCTAACGCCGAGCGCCCAGGAAAACTTGCCCCCAAGTGGGAAGGACCCTACCTCATCAGCGAGGTCTTAGGGAAGGGCGCATACAGGTTACAAACACTAGAGGGCGAACCTATCGCCAGAACATGGAACGCACAACAGCTTAGACGCTGCTATATGTAAGCTATGTTCTTACACTCCCCATGTAACCTATCGGACCGCAGGTCATTTACAAATAAATAAACAAGTCTTTTTATACATTATTGTTTGTTTACTACTATTACAAATGCGTGTTTCCACTTCACGGTATCCAAAAAACAGATTGGCAAAATCTTCATTTACGATACCTATACAAAGTGGTAGCCACACGCAACTATTGTAATAGGCCAACACAAGGCAAAAAAGACTTAAGTGCTATCCAACCGGATAAACATATTTCTTACCTAATACAATTCCTGAGCCCAGAAAGGCAAACAATGGAATTGACACATGCTCATACCGCAATAGTATAGAGTATACTCAACCCCATTCACAATGGGTAGAGACCCGCATGCATACGTTTCAAACATACAGGAACTGACAATACTTGTATAGTGGAACAAAACACCTTATATTCAAAAAATTCAGGCACCAACATGATGCTTACACAGATTTACATAAGGTTTCCTATTCTATACAAGAGGACAGCAAAAAAGGGGCACACCGGCCAACCTGAACCCTACTTTGTACCACTGGTCCCCGCATCATCTCTAGCGTTACCAGCAGCGTCGTCCTCTTCAACATCCGGATACAGCATCCGCAAGCGGTCTACATAGTCCGCGGCATCCAAACAATTGTCCAATTCCTGTATACAAGCAAGGGACGTGTCATAGAAGGCGGCCTCGGCTGCTTTCAGGTGCGACTCGGTATCCACGCCACGGAACCCCGATCGCTCATCCGTATGACCACCCTTGGTAATCACGTTCAGATGGCCAATGCAGCGGTTGTACCCTGCCTTAAAACCGGCATCCCGAGCGCGATCCCGGACCAGATTCAAACCAGCAGCAGTCTCAGGGGCATTCATAATCGCCTCGACAATCTGCAAATTCAAACCAACACGTAAGTCCCATGTGTTAGTCTACAGAAAGCTAAAACACGAAGATACTTACGCGCGAAATACCGCATGACCGCATCCATTCACGGTCAGCCTCCAACTGATTAAGGGAGGACACCAAGGCATCCTTGGCCTCCACAACGGAGTCAGCACGTTCCTCCGCAGCAGACACGCGGGCAGTAAGATCTGTAACCGCGACCTCCCGGGCTTGAACATCAGCCTGTCAGCAATAGCAAGCAGTTCACAAGGGTAAACATTTACGAACCAGCGATGAAATATCAAGCACAGTTAAAAAAGACATACCTGCAAGCTGGTAACGACTTGGTCTAAACGGAGGCGCTCCACATTTGCCTCCTCAAGGGCCTTCGCAGCACGAGCCCCGGCCTCTTTGGCCTCTTCAAGGGCCTTCAGGGCCTCGTCCTTCGCCTGCAGCGCTTTAGCCGATGCGGCCTCAGCCGCAGCTTTTTCATTGCCCAAGGCAACATTTGCCGCCTTGGCGTTTGCTAGCTCCTGCCGAGTATGAAACAGAAGATTGTTCTGCTTAGCCCAAGATTCGTTCCACTTCTTGCGCTCGTTGGATGAAATTTCCTCCCAACGCTTACGCTCATCAGCAAGGAGTTTAGCAAGGGTACGCACCTGTTTCAGTTGGGCAGTGGCAGCCCACTCAGCGGTCTGTTTCTGCTTCTCAAAAGCAGCTTTATCTTTTTCCAGCTGCTCTGCACCCGCACGAGCAGCTTGGACCAGCTTTTCCGCCTCCGCCCGCAGGCAGACAGCCTCTTCTTCACGGCGGCTCAGAACTTTATAGTCTTCCAACATGACATTCGCCACAATGGAAGTCCCTACCAACATGGTCGAGAGCTGGTTTATACGCAGCTCCCGCGGTGCGGCACGAGCCCGCTCAACTTCAAAGGGGGTCCCCAGACCGCCCAAGATCTCCCTGCAGGCCGCAGGATCGTTAGCAATATCATCCCCCTGCAATACAGTCCAGGGGGGTCGATGATACACCATACTGCGATCCTGGGAGTAGGTGCGGTAGTAATACTCCAATTCAGACTCCCCAGGCTGAATTGGAGGCCCGTCATACCCCGCACCACCGGCCGACGAGCTGGTACCCTTATCAACCGCAGACTTCTGCGGCCCAGCATCATGCTGCCGCGCTTCAGCGCCAGTTTTCTGCGGTTCAGCATCAGAATGTTGCTTCCCAGTAGCAGTGAACCGCAAACTCAAATCGTCTCCCTCATTGGGAGAGATCAGGTTGTTGGACGAGTCGACAGTATCAAATATCTGGGCCGCAGCATTCTCTGCGGTACCCTCCTTCTGCACGGTTGACTCAGGTACCACCTTGACGGGAGGTGTCGACGGCACCTCCGTTCCACCCGCACCCATGGCACGCGGAGGGGACTCCGGAGCATCGAAGATAGAAAAATCTTCATCTTGACGCTCTGCAAAAAAGTCAAATAGCTATCAGAACTAGTTACACAACAGTTAACACTAGATAGCCTACACTCACCAACAACAACCGCAGGTTTTTTCTGCGCCGGAGCAGACCTTTTGGTTACTAGTCTCCGACGTTTGGTTTCAACACCACCAGCAGCTTTCTGCTCTGGCCTCCTCTTCTCACCAATCACAGGGGGACCCGCAGCTGTCCCTCCCGCAGCCGCCTCTTCTGCCTGCTTCTTCGCAGCACCAGAACGTGACTCCGCGGCTGTACTCAAACCCTCAAGGGTATCAGATACTATCACATAATCCTTGTGTCGACGAAAAGAGGAATGAGAGATACCTGCTGCCTGCGGCACCAGATGAGGCACAGTAGTGACCTCCTTTATCTTCTTTTGGCGAAAGCGCACGCCCTTCACAGTTTGCCTCTTAGGCACACCTTTCGCTTCAGGGTCCCCCAAGGCCCCAAGATCACCTGCATGGAATCAATACGTCAATAACACACCATGATCAACACAAGTAGCAAAGCTTCGATAGTATACCTTTGCCTACTGGCAACTCAACTGCCAGTGCAGCCGCAGTAGGCACCCGGAAGTTACTACGGATGATAGTGTTGTGATCCTGTTCCCCATCCGCACAAACTACGGTCTCAACCGTACCCTCGAAATCCGGAGCAAACATCCTCCATGCGGGAGCATCTTCTGATAGTAGACACAAAAGTCAGTAACACACGTAAGGATAAAGAACGTAAAGAAACAAAAAGTACGTACCACCGCTCTTTTCCCGCACCACGGGTTTCGAGTTCTTGCCCCTCCTCAACATCATACGCAACAGCCATAGTTGCGTGTTGGTCAACTTCACAGACTCAATAGTCTGCAGCTGCGGGAACCATTGCACTGATTTCAAACTGGGCATCGCAATGGTCTCTGCTATGATCGTCTCGGTCACATTCCGAAACGTCATATCCACCGCAAGGGCAGCAGACTTGATATAGAAGAACTTCTTCTTCCACATCGTCATCCCCTTAGGGGGAGTCATCAGCTTCGGGGTACCGTCTCGTTGACGGAAAGAAAAGAACCCCATGAACACTGTCATCTGATAAAACCGTCGGAAATCTCCGACGGTAGGCTCTATGCCAAGAGCACGAAAGGTAAACTCAAAATTACGAATCCGAATCATCCCAAATGGACTCACTTGAGAAATGTGGACCTTGTACCACTCCAAGATATCCACAACAAACACCGTCAACGGTAATCGGAGGTTACAATCTACGAAGAAATCGGACCACATGGTCACGTAACCGGCCGGAGCGTCGGCACCAGTATCACCCTCTGATGGGTACCGAGCCCCATACTCCGAGGGCATTTGGACCTCAAGCATAAGGCGATCAAAGCTTTTCCTGGTCCACTTCAGCGCCGGTAATCCACCACCGGCAGCCCCCTCTTCTTCTTCTTCGGCCACTAAAGGCTGTTCAGGGTTTTCACCCTCCACATTATGTGGACTAGATGGTTCAGCCATCAAAAATATCAAAGAAACAGAAGATGGTGAACAGAAACACTAGAAACCTCACCGGAATTTCAGAAAGAATCGTCGGAGAAGACAGATGACAACTTTCTCTCAAACGGCAAATTTTTTGAATTTTCGACCAAGTGAGAGGAAACCACGAACGGTTTTCCCCTTATATACCCATCGCAATTAATGCGGAGGGAGAAAGCAAATCATCACGTTCAAAAAGAGCGTATCTTGCAACAACACGTGTCGAGCGCCGTTTTAGCTGACGGTTATCACGCGCGCGTGGCCGCCCACGCGCCTGACAAAGAAGACGTTTACACTCCCTGCTACAGTGCATTTAATGCCTCGGGCAGTGCAAATGTCCTTTCATTTCAGCACATGCAGAAACGTCTCACCAACTTCTACCAACTCACACGTGCGATCAAGCCACGTAGGCAAGAAAAAGCGACAACATTATCCAAAAAACTTAAGCGGCATGCGGTTTTCTTGGTTTACCGCACCATAACCCATACCGCATGTCGTTTTTTTATATACCCTAAAAAATAGGTAGAAATATATCTATCTATACTATAAAGGGATATATTACCTTTTCCGCATCACTCACGAGCACACGTGAAATATGCGGAAGTGACACACATGAACCCATTCAGATGTGTCAGATGCTCAGAACCAGTGTTGTTCTTTGGACTGAACCGCATCTCAGGAACAGGCAAAGCGCATTGCCTTCATTCTCTTCAAGCTTCAAATCCCTCCTGTCCGGTTCACAACCACAGAGGGTGCATGAACAACTTCTTCAGAAAAAAGAAGGAACGGAATCTACGCGCCCGCACATCAGCAGCCCTGACTCCTGAACCTTCAAGAGTTACATCCGTGCAACAAGCACACTTTGAGCGAAAATGGGACTGCAACATCGCAGACACCCATGAAGAGCTACAGACATAACCATAGCTTCCGCATGGTTGCTACGGAAGAGCAAAGCTCACTCCACATCACCGAACGAGGCTACCTCGTTATAAACTCGGTATTGGAGCGTGAAGGAAAGTGGCTCCGGAAAGAACGCAGATACGTGCTCTAAACAAGCACTTATCAAGCAACAAGTGTCCGAACAGCGGTAACAAGTCTGCCTATGACTTTGTTTACCTGCCAACGGACCGCGGTAACAAGTCTGCTTAGGACTTTGTTTACCTACCAATGGATCGCATGGAATAAACAACGATGGGCATCCCCTTGCCTATGACCATGTTTATTTACCCATAGTTTAGATCCACATTGTTCGACCAAACAGGGCCAACAATGACGCAACGAAGTAACCGCAAAGAACGTACGGTTACTTGAGAGCTATCAAGATGAACACGAACACCCCACAAAAAAGGGATGGTCATTTCGTCATAGGATGCTGAACATAGAACTTGAGCAAAGTTCTAACACAACATCCAAAACCTTCAAACCCGACCGCAAAGGTTGGTTTACAAGCTTTTCTTTTCTTCTTCGTGCACCATTCTGGCAAATGGTTCGAAGAAGAAACCACCTCCAAGAGGTTCGAAACATGTGCAAACCTTCGAACCACCATCCAAGAGGTTGGTTCGAAGTTTGTGCAGCATTACTATGAAGGTCCCTAACAGGCCTTCAACACAACAACAGGTGGCAACCCACCTGATGACATGCAACGGCTGAGAATTTCGCATCAAGCGAAACCCCTTCACCGGTACGGAAGAGGCATAGCCGGATTTTTTACCAGATCACCAGTTTGATCTGGCCTAGAATTTTCTCCAGACTGCCACACTACCTTCCTACACCATAAGTCCAGTACTCCTCCCACGTGCAACTTGCACAAGGTAGCAACACTAGACTGGGGGGACTTGAAGGGGTATGGTCCCAAAACGACCATTACCCGCATCAAACAAACCCCTACCAGTAAGCAAACCGCACCCATGCGGTCACATCCTTCGAACCCATTCGGTTCGAAGACGAATAGCTTGACCCAAGTACGAAAGAAGATGAACATATCGATGCGGCTGGCACCGCATCATATGGCCATTTTCGTCACGACAAGGGAAGCGAGCAAATAGTCTCCACATACGATGATGCGGCCAACACCGCATCTCGCGTATTTCTTGGTCACAAGTAGGAGACGCGGTAACTTCAGACGTTACCGCATGCAGCGATACGGCTCGCACCGCACCCTGCATATCCAACAAGTGGACTGACACGCCAGGCAAGTGGCTGACACCACGAGGCAAGTGGCGCCGGCGACAGTCCCCTGTCAGAGCTATTAAAGCAATGGGCTGACGTGGCGTAACCCCCACGGCCGGCGAGACTGACACACCTGCAACGGTGCAGCTCGTCGTCAGCCCATCCATCAATCTCCTCCTTCACTCCTCGGCTATAAATACCGACCCCAAACCAGGTTTGAGGTATCTCTTCACAACTCTCTAACTACTACTATAATCTTGCTTTGCTTCCCAAGCAAACTACTGATTCTCACGCCGGAGAGTGGTAACAAGGAGCACCCCCCACCCCATCCTCCTTGTTACGAGTCACGGCTTGTTTCCTTGTGCAGGAGATCATCCACCGGTGACCCAGCCAGGATCTCCGAGAGGAAGGGATTAACCCTTCTTGACGAGACCAGTGTGTTAACCCTGCCCGGTTAACCATTGTTTCATCAGTATCATACATACATATGCATCATACTTCATTCAGTCACTCAATTTATTACACACGAACTTTAGTGACATACTTGATGCACAAAGCACAGTTAGCACACTGAACGGATAATTCAGAAACATGCTGACAATGCCAGCATGGACAGACTATGTTTTTAAGGCCAGTATGAGCCAGGGACAGTACATTACACTAGTATGGAGTGTAGAGAAGTGAGGACCATAATACTGCGTCACTAGGTGATAGTTAAAGTGCCGGGAAGTGCCAAAAACACACTTTAAGTGCAGAATTATGCATTTATTAATAAAATTCAGCATTGTAACATGCTAGTAGGGTGCAAAAATATGGCAGAATGGTCCTGTATGCTTTCCTAAGTGTCGGGAATTAAAAGTGTTACAAAATATATATAAAAGACACTTTACGGAATAATTAACACTTTAACGGAACGGTATCTAACCGGATAACTGGACATTACCCGAAATACCCACTAAATTCCCTACTAACTAACATATGGAATTGGATACTTGAGATTTAACTAACATTTACCAACTTGGTCACAAAATTTACATCAAGCCCCCCCCCCCATGTCCGATTTCGGTCCAAGGGACCCACCCCCATGCCCATGAGATTTTATCTATTATTTTATTAGATTGTTTCTTGTTAAGGTGAACAAAATATTAAGAAAAAGGATTATAAGTATGGCTTCCAAGATCATTCATCATTCCATATCTTCACACCCCATCCTTCACTCTCTTCTCTCTCCCTCTCGACCACACATAACTGCCACCATCTCCACCATATCAACACCATCTTCATCCATTTCTAAGCTTCATTCAAGACTAGAAGGTGATTCAAGGGAGCTTGCAACTTGTGGAATTTCAAGGAGCTTTATTTCTTGCTTTTCACCATCATTTTCTTCATCTTTTCACTAGAGATTCTTCCCTAGCCTTGTGCTAGTTGTAAGTCTTTGATCTACCTTAGTTTACTTCCATTTTGAGTAGTTAAAAGGTGTAGTATGATGTATATTACGAGAACACTAAGAATAAGAACTAAAAACATAAACATGAAGCTTTACATAAAGTTTACATAAAGATAAAACATGAAGCAAAAATGTTATTAGTAGGATGTAGTGAACATGTTGTTGACAATATGATGATTCTTGGTTGTGTGACGTTAATCACCATATGGAGATTGTTAAATGATGTATAGAAACATGATTTAACAAAACTAAGAAGGTGATTATGTGAAACTTGAAATAATCATCTTCTAAGTCTAAGCATGAACTTGGAAGAAAATTATGTTTCTTGAAATATTAGTGAACAAAGTAAGTGATGATCATGTAGACCCGAGTTCTACAAAAGACTTTTCTAAAATAAACCAAGTTTAAAAATCGATTTTTAAAAGATTATGACTTTTACATACACTTACACATTTTTGGAAATGAAATAAGTGTAAAAACCTTTTATTTACAAGAAGAGTTCAAAAGTCTTATTTTTGTAAAAATTGTTTACAAGTTGTAAACACTAAACTTTTGTAAGAAAATGGTTTTTAAAGAAATAATTACACTTTGGAAGGTAACTAAACCCACTAAACACCCCACTAAGTTACTACGCGTTTTTACTAAAAACCAAGTTCATGTTATTATGTAAAGTGCATTGTTTTTGCACTTGGTTAGTGTAATGTTGTTCGATAATTTGTTGTGATTGATTGAATGAATTTTTGAAAAGAAAATGATATGCTAATAAGCATGGACACCTCCGTTTACAAAGGAAACTCTGGTGAAATTTTCTAAAAATTCCAACACTTAGAAAATATTTTTCCAAACAAGTGTTACAAGTTTTATAACTTGTGTTTCGAATATAAACTTCGCCATAATTTTTGTAACAAAATACAAGTGTCGGAGGTTGATTTTCTTAAATAAAAATGGGTAAATATATATTTAGAATATATATTTTATACTAAAACGCTTGTGTGATTATTTGTTTATTTTGTGAACTAGTTATATTATTTAGGGCAAAATAATGTAACTTAGCAAAATACCATCACATTTATAACTCCCGAAAAATACTTTTACGAATATATTTTGGGTAAATATTATTTTGATACAAAGAATGAAAATATATTATTTTTGGGGAAAATATATTATTTTTGGGAAAAATATATATTTTGGGACTACATTATTTCGACAAATGTGTTAAATATATTTTTCTAAATGGAACTTAAAAATATATTATTTTCAGAACCACCAAAATACATGTATAAATATCCCCATCCTTGGGAAGGAAATACACATATAAAATACTTTAGAAGTATGAATACGAAATAGTTGCCTAACTATTATTCCAAAACCCTAAAAATAAAACTTAAGTTAAAATAATTATTATTATTTTAACAAGAAGTTATGACTTGGAATAATAACAAAGTAACGTAACTCAAACCCGTAAATACAAAAGCAAGGCACGGCCTGTTCGTCTAATAGACAATAGTACGTTGTAGGTTGTCGTGTAGCGGACCAAGTTTGAGTTGATGATACGATTCAGGAGACGCACTACTGTGAGTTCATGTCCCCCTTTTCTTTTAACTGTTTTCAGTTTTATCACTTCGGGGGTGAAATACATGTTACAATTATTTCGAACATTTTTATACATGGTATGGTGAGCTTAAGGAGGGCATACTACTTAGATCATGTGAGTGACAGGCGCGACACTTAAGGCCATTAATCCTCGTCGTAGGACCGAGGGACATGAGTGATAGATCTATTTGGGTGTAGCGAGCCCACACCCATGAGGCCAGGGTGGCCCATAGTGGTGACTATGTCTTCCAGCCGGAAGCCCGGTGCAACTCCGCTAGGTTTGAGTTTTCCTGTATCACTTCACACATACCAGTGGCTTTGCAACCCATTGGTGATCTCTTTTTCCTTATTGCTACATACCAGGGACTTTCATACATACGGACATATTTCAAAGGTTTATACATACTCACATACACATGAACTCGCTCAACTTTTGTTGATTTTTCAAACTACATGTATTTCAGGGAACTGATCGGATCTGGCAGGTGTCTGCATATGTGTCAAGCTGCGTACTAATAAAGATGTCATCCAGGGTCATAAGGTTTGGGAGGTGTAACCCTTTCCTGGACGGGTCACATGTCTCCAAACCTCGTTTTATTCAAAGTCTTTTGTGGTGTCTTATGAACACGTTTAAAACAAGTATGGTTTGTAACTTATCTTAAGTGTCGACATTTTCAAACATTGATGTTATGGTATTATTAAACTAAATTAATGGATGAACATCATGTGTTTTATCATATAGCATTGTCATGATTGTTGCTATGGTATTAAGAAGTCACACCAAAATAATCCATGCTTCCGCAAAAGTCAGGGTGTGACACAAAAGATTGTCAAAGGAGATGGACCTAGATGAGGGAGAAGATACAAAACGAAACGACATCACAACCAGTTTGGGTTCAAGTTCGTGGGGGCCAAAAGGGCCACGAAGAGCTTGAACAAAAACCAGATTTGTGGAACCGTAAAGCCGAACAAAAACCAACCCACAATGGGCCACATGTAAGAATTTAAAAAAACAAAAAGTATGCTTTTGGCCCATGTATAAAAACCCTAAGTTAAGTGTTTAGGTCTTCATTTTCTAGAGAGAGAGAGAGTTGCAGAGGTGTAGTAAAGTGTTCATCAATGGCAGCACGAGGAGGTGTAGAAGGTCAAAGAAGAGGAGGTGGAAGACCTCTTCCTCCCTCAGCAAGAGGTCCTCCAGTTCACAATAAACCCGGTCCCCGGTTCGAACCGGTCGATCGCGAAAAGGTTAGGTTTTGATTCTTTACCGCCCGTATTTATCTTCACATCGTCATTTTGTATCTTACATAACATGTTTCGATGTGTTTGAGGTTGTTGAATTCGTGATAAATACTCACTCGCTGCTTGAATTTTTAAGTTTTTCTAGGGTTTGTAAATTATGTGGTATGAAAGTTATTGATTAAGATTATTAATTAGGATAAATTGAATTTCTGGTTATTACATAGTGGAATTTTTATTGTCGTATTAGTAGACGTCATTATACGAGTCGATTCATGTAAAACTTACCTCGAAATGGTGCAACGACGAAAACGGTGCTTCAATGTGGGTGTTTAAACTTCCAATTAACAAAAATCAAGTCGTTTGGAGCACCGTTTCAAGGTATGTTTTACATCAATCGACTCGTATCGTCATTCTGATCAAAAGCCCTAAAACATCTGTTTGTAATTCGGAAAAAAAACTTAACTGTTTTAAGTTTATTTTAATGGGGGACCGGCGGAGGAAAAATAGGTGAAAGGTTGGACTGGTAGGGGGAATATTCAAAAGTGGGACTGTCAATGACCAATGACGTCTACTAGGGATTATTACAGGCCAATTTCCCTATTTTAAATAGAGCACAATGACAAGTAGATAGTTTTTGGTGGTAGTTTACATGTTTCATGAGATGTGTTTGAGTAGGTGTTTGTTGTGGTAGGATTTGAATTTTAAGCTGGGTTTTAAAAAAAGCGCAGCGACATATGTCACCCGAGGCGCGCCTTTTCCACACCGCACAAGAAAACCGCAGTTTTTGCGTTTTTTGGGGGTCTGAGACGCGCGCCTTGTGTACTTTGGGTGTTTTTATGCATCAAAGTGTTGTACAATAAGTTTTTTAGCTGTACACGTAGGTAAAATCATACATAAACTTTATTTATAGGTGTATTTTGGATATGGATGCTAAAAACCTATGGGATGTATAAAAAAATCGTATATGAGCCCACCATTTTGCGCTTCGCGCCTCGGTTTTAGACCTCGTCAGTTTTGTGGGCCTCTCGCTTTTTAGAACCAAGATTTAAGAGGGCGGTGTGTGTGTATGTGTACTGCTTCTTATGTGCAATGGTGTGTGATGGTTTTGCTAGTTTTAGAGGCTCGTTTGGATTTGTAAAAGAAGATCTTTTTAAGGTGGGGTTCTTGTATTTGAACCTCTTATGGTTGTGTTAATGTATTATTGAATTCGATTTGGGAATGTGATAAGCGCAATATAATTTGGTGGGTGTTCAGCCAGTTTCACCCAGGATTGACTAAAGTTCTGGGCTGAATCGCTAACTATGGTATCCAGAAACAACAAACCAAACCGGATGGTTTGGATGGATTAAGCATTTAGGTGGATTGCTTGGTTTGAGCAGTTTGACTGTTTGAATCGTTTTTCTTTTCCAAAATCTTAATATGTTTAAAAAAATTTAAATTGGTAAATATGGTTTACGAATCTAATACATATACATAAATGTATATTGATGTGTTTAATTGCAATACATTTAGTTATTTATGTTGATGTGTTTCCTTTGACTTACAGACTTGTCCATTGCTGCTTCGAGTTTTTACCAAGGTAAGAATGCTGTTTGAAACACTCATTCAAGATAACGATCGGATCCTAATGGAATAAGTATAATGGTTACTAGTTCTGTTTATGGTGATTTAACGATGCTTTTTATTTCAAACAGGTCGGCGGTCATCACACTCAGGCAGACTTTGCAGTCAGAGGCAAGGAGCCTAAAGATGAAGTCCAAATATATACGTGGATGGATGCTACACTTCGTGAGCTAACTGATCTGGTATCCATTTAAATTACACCACTTAAAGAGTAATGGAGTTTTTCTGTTTGTATCTAGGGGTGCAAACGAGTCGAGCCGAGCCCGAGCTCGACCAGGCTCTCGCTCGAGCTCGATTAACTTATGAGAGCTCGGCTCGATTCGAGCTTTGTTTTCAAAGCTCGAGCTCGGCTCGTTTGTATTTTCTCAAGCTCTAGCTCGGCTCGTTTATTATCTATTAATTAGTATATTAAATAAAAATAATATAAATAATAGACTTTTTAGGCTCGCGAGCTCGATAAGTGAAAGATCGGGCTCGGACTCGTTTACTAAATAAGCTTATTTTTAGGTTCGAGGTCGGCTTGTAAACAAGTTTAAATAAGCTTGGCTCAACTCGGGTCGTTTACACTAAGGCTCGATGAGCCTAACGAGCTTCACATGCGAGGCTCGAGCTCAGGCTCGATAAACAAACGAGCTTTGTTTTGAGACTCATGCTCGGCTCGGGCTCGATAAGGCTCGGCTCGTTTCAAGCTTTTTTTCGAGCCGATCTCGAGTAGCTCGCGAGCCGCTCGGCTCGTTTGCACCCCTATTTGTATCTGAATCGTATGCTGCGAAGAGATTTGTTTTGATTTTTATCTTGTAGTTTCAACTCGGAACTGTATTATATGTTACTTTGGTGTGTGTTTTATCGTCTGCTTTCAAGGTAAAGGAGGTAGCACCAGAAGCTAGAAGAAGAGATGCTTTGCTGTCATTTGCTTTTGTATATCCTACTAAAACTGGTCATTTTACCGTCAAAGAGGTAACTACAACCTTCCATTGTTATATCGACAATTTTTGTCCAAAATTTGTTATGCTCGAGGAATAATTAATTTGTTTGTTTGTTTAACTAAACCCAAAAACGAGTATATGTTGTACATTCAACTGTTTATATTGTCTTGAAGGTTGGGAAAACCTTATCGTATCCGAATGCAAGACGACCTGACGATGGCAGCAAGGCTCTTGGCACCCTCAGCTTTGAGGTACATTTTGTGTTTGAGCATTTTATCCGTGTAAAAGACACCAGCCTTGTACCGTTGGTGTATATTGTATAAAAGCGGTATGAATATATTTCTAACCATAAACCGAATTTGCAGATTGGAGATTATCTGGATGTGGCAATTCTGTAGACTTGTATATCATGTCTGGATCAGTGATGGGGTAGTTTTATGTTGTCATTTTGGCTTTATTAAACCATGTGGCTTATTATGAATGGAAACTTTTAAGTTTGTTTATTCTTGTTTGAGCTTGCGTATAACTCATCGTTATCGTAGTTTTTCGGGCTTGTTAGCGGATGGTTACGTTTTTACTTGTATTTCATTATAATAATAACCAAAAATAACCGATCTGTGTCATATTCGTATACAGATGAGGAAGAAATAATATAGTTTGATAGATGAAGCGGATAATAAACAGTCTGAAAACCTGTTTCCAGAAACCTATTGCGATGCACCCGAAAACCTGGAAAATATTATCCCGAACCCATACATTCACACGCGCGTTACCTCAAACATCAATGGTTTGTTTGAGAAGAAAGCATCCAAATTCCTAACCACAAGTTCATAAAGATCTCTCAAAGATTGCTCGGTCATCACTGCATGATGAGGTGTCATAACAACATTATCTAATTCTAAAAGTTCTTCAGGGACATTAGGCTCATTTTCGAAAACATCTAGACCGACACCAGCGATTTCCTGTTGTAGTAAACACTCGACAAGATCTTTCTCATTGACGATCGCTCCACGGGCTATGTTCACAATAATTCCATCTCTTCCTAAAGCCAGCATAACACTTTTGTCGATCATGTGACGGGTTTGGTCAGTTAACGCACAACAGATGACGAGAATCTCGGATTTTGCTGCAAGTTCTTGAATATTGGGACAGAAAGGGAACTTAACATGTGGTTTTTCGTTTCTTGAGGTGTATGAAATGATGCAACCGAACGCGTTAAGCCTCTTTGCGACATCAAGCCCGATACTTCCCATTCCAATGATCCCAACTCGCTTGCCACCTAACTGAAATCACAAAATTATAAATACCAATAAAGATTTAAACTTTCGTACAAACGAAAAAATTTACAACCAACATAAGGTTCGTGTACGGTGTACCTTATGACCAAGTGGATAACCACCATTCTCGTGCCAAAGCCCAGCCTTAACGAACCGATTCGCAGCACTAATTCTTCTCAACACATCAATCAACAAACCGACAGCTGCATCAGCAACATCCTCAGAGAAAATTGAGCCAGCATTTGCAACTTTGACTCCACGTCGTTTGCACTCATGGAGGTCAATATGGTCAACTCCAACGCTGCTGGTCACGATAAAACGAAGCTCTGGAAGGTTCTGCAAGACACCAGTGGTAACGCGGGATGAAGCAGAACAGAATGCAGCTTTTACGGAACCTGCGTGAGTGGAAAGGAATTGACGGAGAGGAATAGAAGATTCCCATGGTTTGAGAAAATAAAATTTTTCGGAAAACTCTCGCTCGTATGATTTGAAAACAGACGGTGGCCCAAGAAGCAACACATTTGGAAGATCACCTGCCATTTTTTCTTTATGTGAAGAATCTTGTGTTAGCTTGTTTATAGCAGCTGCACCTGCATAACCAGAATTCCAATGCAACCTGTTTATTAAAATGTACACTATGTAATTTTATATATTTTTCAAACTAACTAAATTTAGGAGGCTAGGCTCCATTTTTCCTTCTTGGTAGATAAAACATAGAACTGTGTTATACACATGAGATATAAAATAGTTAAACGAGTCGTATTCATGTTTGATATTTGCGTTCATCGCGTTGTCTATGGCCCGTTAAACACGATAAGACCTGTTTTTCCACCAGAATCCAATGCAAATTGAAAGAATAAAAAAATAAATAAAAAACATAAAGATCAAAACTTTTTGCATATGTGCTATTATATAAACTTAACTATGACTCTATAAGCATCAGGGTACCAAGAACAAGAATCTTGTTTTAGCATGTTTATAGCACTTGCATCTGCATAACTTGAATTCCAATGCAAATTAAAAAAGTTAAACAAGAAACAGATGAAGGGTGTGAAAAATCTGAATATAACCTAGGGTTTGAACTCCCAACTTTTGGGGTTCGCTTGGATAGCACTAGTTACGAGTGAGTGGAGAAAGTAGCATCGAAAAGGCACGAGCTTTCAGCAGGACAGTAGAAGTATGACGGTGGACGGTGGTGGATGTGATTATCTACGACGGTGGACGGTGGTGGATGTGATTATCAACGTCGGAGAGATGTGCGGTTCATTTTGGTCACGAGAAATAACTACCAATTGTGTGTTTGTATCCAAAGATCTTTTTTTATTATTATTTTTAAACTACCAATTGTGTGTTTGTATCTAAAGGTATTTTTTTATTTATTATTTTTAAAAGAAGTTATGGATACGGTTTATTGATGTGTTTTTTTTTAACGGCCAACAAAACAATTTTATAACGATAAAAAGCGGCATGCTAACAAAACACCCCGCACAACAAACCCAAATCATATTAAACATCCAACCCCTGTAAATCGAACAATGGCCACCTCTCCCATGTTAGACCGCTAGCTTTAGAACGATTTTTTATCCACAAGAAGGTGAGCGCCTTGATGTCATCCAACAGCCTCCTAAAAGACACTTGTTCATGCTGGAAAATGAGTTTGTTTCGACTGTGCCATATGCACCAGATAGTCGTTTGTACCACCGTGTATATAGCCTTCTTCCACATTTTAGACCTGTTTATGAACCAATGAACCTGAACCAGGTCTTTTGAAGTGAATGCAAAGATGGACGCACCTTTACACCAAGTCACGACCGAGTCCCAGATCTCTTGCGCCAGCCTGCACGAGATGAAAATGTGATAGGCGGTTTCATTTTCGTCCAGGCAAAAGCTGCAACTGATCTCTCCCACGGGTAGTGATGTGTTATGTCTATATTAAGAATTTAATACATTAGTTTTAGTAATTACATCTTTAGTACAGGGATTTTATAAAAAAGTAACATATTTAGTTCCTGATCTTGGATCGGCGTTATTTTTTTTATTCAATTAAGTGATATGAAATATCAAACTATACTTAGATTGTTTTACACATCGCTTGCAGTATACACATATAATGTATATATGTGTGGACAGTCGGAGGGCAAAAGTGAAAGTGCACTAGTTTTAACGTTATAATTTCGTGAAAATAATAACGTTAAAAAGCGAGGGACGGCTAATCATGCATCATGTGGTGGCGTTGATAGCCAAAAAAATAAGGAGGTACATGCACTAATCGACTTTTGTCCCAATTGCTGAGTGTTATGTGCCTTATGTCCAAGGTTTGACGCAAAACTACTATCGAGTCGGGGGTCTTACTGGAAGCATGATGATGAGTGTTAGTGGGATTTACTGAGTATGATGATGATGAATACTATCTCCATTGAGAAGTTTTTGGTGACATTGACGAGAAAATTTGGGGGTACGAAGAAGAGAGAGTGTGGATGTAGATTTTGCTATGGAACAATTTAAATTGATTGGTGTGTGGGGGAAGAGAGGAGATATAATGTGTTAGTCGTTCATAGAAGATGGAACGTGAGTGAATGTGGCGGTATCAGATTTGTTGAAAGATAGTTGTACTCGCAATAGAGTATTCTTTAGGTATGGTAAGTTATAGTGAGTGCCGATACGATAACGGTAACGTGACGAATCAAACCGTTACCGGCCTAAGAACATCGGTACCATTATTCGTTTTTATTGTTTTCCAATGATGCTAAACGTGTGCTAATGCTCTTAGGCATATCTTTTTTGATAGTTATACCAAATAGCAGAATCTTACTAGTAGTGTAACAAACTATACCAATACTTATAAGAAGCCCGCTGCAAAACGCAAAAGTTTCTTCTAAATACACAACCATCAAGATTCCCCATTCATATACCTTCGATATAAAGAAAGCATATTTTTTAAAAATAAAATACGATGATAATATTCATTAGTTAATTTAAAAAGTTACACTATAAAACAAGAGTAAATTATAATTTTGGTCCCTGTGGTTATATCATTTTTACTCTTTTAGCCCAAAAAGAAATCTTTTAACATTTGAGCCCTCAACGTCTTTTTTTCTAAACCTTTTTGGCCCCTAACACTAACCCCATCCATTTACTTTTAGGGGCCAAAAGGGTTAGAAAAATAGACGTCAGGGGGGCAAAATGGTTAGAAAAAAAGATGTTGGGAGCTCAGATATAAAAATATTATTTTTGAACTAAAAGGGTAAAAGTGATATAACCACAGTGACAAAAATCGTAATTTACTCGTAAAACAATATTTGGTTTGCAATAATTTGGTTCATAGTGCTAGGCCATGATGACACCCGTCTTGTAAAGCTTTGTTGATGTTGGAAACGTCGTAGTTCTGAGCAACTTAGATCCCGAGAGATGAATTTTAGGTAAAATGTCTAAAATACTTTTAATTTAACGTTATTTTTAGACGGGGTTAGTAAAATGGATGATAAATGTAAGAAATGTGAAACATCAATGGTCCAGCTGCATAAAAAAATAATAATAATTTTGGATAAAAACTACAAATGTAACCTAACCTCAGGGACAATTTTGACATTTTCACATTTTACTTTTTTACATGTTTTGTTAAACAATTTTCTTAGATATTAACGAATATCAAAAAACCGTTTAAAAAAATACCTACATCTATACACATATTATAGAGTTAAATGCCCGGATAGTCCCTGTGGTTTGCCTTTTTTTTCACATTTAGTCCCTAACTTTCTAAAATTACGGCCATACTCCCCAACTTTTCAATTTTCGTTCTCGGATAGTCCCTGTGCCTAACATCGATTAGTTTTCTGAGTTAAGAGGGTGTGAAATGACAAAAATACCCTTTCTAATAATTAACATCTGGGCATTTAAATATTAAAAGACATCAAATGGGTCCCACCCAACCCCTCAGACAATCACCAACATCTTCAACCTACTTCACCTCCCACCATCATCTCCCGCCAAAACCGCCGCCAATTCTTCGCCGGTCGGAGTTAAATAAGGAGATATGTCTAGATCTTTTCACTACCTTTGCACTGGGTTTGGTAAATACAGTCGTGACTGGGGTTTCGTTCAGTATCTCGTCACAATTTGCTTCATCTTTATCACTTATTTCCCAATTAAACGATGCAGTAGACCAGTCTTCCCAAACATCGTTGTTGGAGCTTGATTTATCCTCAGAAATACCCTTGACACGAACAAGGTTGATATTGATAGCATCTTCCTTGATGTTTGATATCGGTTTCTTGTGTATCCTCGGGAATCTAACCTGGAGCTTCGCCAAAAAACTAAAAATCGACTCGCCGGAGGTTGATCAGAACTGAGGGCTTACCGGAACTTGATCAGAACTGATAATCGACTCTTCGGAATGTTCAGGTGGAGGCTTACCAGAGTTAATCAGAACTAATGTGTTGTCATCATCTTAAATTTTAGAATAAGTTTAAAATTGAATCGCTGGAATTTATGAGTAAATCGCTAGAATTTAGGAGATGTTACCTAATTTGAAACATATACAAAGACACTATTACCCCTATAATTAATTTTTCAAATCAATCCAAATAATTAAAACACATTTTATAATTTGGTCCATATTGATATCAACCATTAGATCAAAGATCTAATAGTTTAAAACACTTCTTACACTTCTCACACTTTAGATACTTTGTACACTATCACTACCCTATATAGAGATAAATGAATGCTAAAAATAAAAATGTGGTGAGGATGTATCTGTTTGTTTTTTTTTTTTTTTTTTTTTTTTTTTTTTGATGTTTATAGTTTTGCATAGAATAAATATTTTTCTAATATGACAGCTGACTAGGGCTTTTAAATACATATTTTAGTGTTTTTACGTCTTGTTGTTCTGAATGGTCTTTAACAAGTGTACACACGTATACAGGAATCTTTTCGGAAGAAAAAAAAAAGTTATATATCTTTCCTGATGCCCATATATAAATATAGTTTAATTTTCCGTAATAATACATATAAAACGGCAAAATATTATTAATCTCATAAATTTGGGGTCGCAAAATATTATTAATCTCATAAATTTGGGGTCAAAAGGCACGTCGAACGAATAAATAACGTATTGACTAAAAGTATACTGTTTTTAAAACACGATGACAGTTTAAAATGTTTAATTTAGGACTAAAATATATGTTTTATTTATTTTAGTAATTTTTAACATAATGTGACATATTTTATGGAATTAAATTAATATAGTTGACGTGTAACGAGAAGAAAATTGGATTATAATATTAAATCGTTGTGCAAGTAATGAAGATCACATTATAAAGTAATCACACTTGGTTGATGAGAACCACAAACACGTGAATATTTCGACAAAGTTCTTGATGTTGTGAATCTTGCACCAGTTGGGTTAATATCTCGAGGATAGCATGACAACAAATATCTCAAATACTTTATTTTTTACTACTTTTTTGTAAGAAAAAAAAAAACTAAATAAATGTAAGTATGTCACATGTAACACCAAATCTTAAAGTAAAATCTTAGAGGATAAAAGTTAAACAAGATAACTAAATAAATCCATGAAATGATTACATATTTACATTCATGATTCATGTGTTTTAGTTAAAAAATAGTTGAAAGCGAAAAGTTCCTTGTAGCCAACATCGGAGATGAAAGAAGTCGGGTCTTACCGTTGGATAAACCACCTTTCAACCGTTTGTCAATGACTCTAAAAACGTCTACCCTCTTAAGACAACTTTGTTCTTATCTTATGGACTAGTACCTCTAGTCGGATCAAAAGTTACATTGGTTATAAGTTATACTCATCCAATGGTAAGTTAACTCTTGAATAAAACGAATTGTAATCATTTCCATCCAAAATATCTTTGACACATTATATACCATAATTGGAATTATATATGGATAACAATATTATTAATTTTATATTTCAACTTGGAAAAAAATATGTTGCAAAGTAAGAAAATGGTAAATGTGACATATGGGTCCATAAATATTCCCAATGCATAAAAAGTTAAATGTAAAGCCAATGATCTCTAGATCAAGTGGTGGAGGGCTTGCATTTCTCTTGAGAGATGCAAGTTCGACTCCCACTTGGTGCAGAGTGAGGCACTGGTGGGCAATGATAGGAGACCCAGGGAAACCTGGGTTGGATCCTTGAGCCAAACGGGTTTTACCGGTAATTTCACTGTCGTGCCTACCGGCGGGTGGGTTACTGGGTTTTCCCCGGAATTGGTGGTGGACTCGGGTTACTCTCGGAGTACTCCGTTTGTCCAGTGGGTGCCCCGAGAGTGCTCGGGATTGAGTTTGTTGGCCGTTCAAAAAAAAAAAAATGAGTTCGAAAAAGAATATCTATTGGAAAAGTGAAAAAGGTCACTCATGGAGATTTAACTACAAACTCGGAAAAAGAAAGTCATCGACAACTTTATTGCACTTCTATCACTATTTCAACCTTTATACCTGGGATTCCCTCAATTTCAACAACAATGCCAAGAAAGTTTATGTCATAATCATAACTCTCTCCTAAAACTTCAATCGCAATTAACATGTAGACCATACCCATTATCCTAAACAAAATTAAGTTAAGTTTGATAGTGACTCATTTAGTGAAAGTTGCATTTGCAAGGTCATGTGTGACCGACCATCTAGTTCATCCAACTAATGATTGTAATTTTTGCCTAGTTTCATTTTCTTTTTATGTTTAGTTTTTGATCATTTCTTTTTGTGAATATGATATGTTGTATTCGTTAAAAAAAGTAAAGAAAAACAATATTTTCATGAAAGGATGAGGTTTGTAAATGAAGCAACATATATACTTTGTTTCTTTTTCATTTTTCTTTTCTTTTGAGTAATAATTAACAAAGAAGAAGCATGCTTTATCATCAATGCTAGAAGAATAAAACTTTATGACAAACTCACCGGGGTTTTCTCCGGGACTTGAACGGAATATTAGTCGGCGGTGACGGAGAAAACTCGAATGGCAGATGAGGCGGGTCGGCCTCACCGGACAACATACCAACAACCTCTCTCATCGTAGGACGCTTAACGGGAGATCGCTGCAGACATAAGAGGGCAGTTGTGATGCACAGCATTGCTTGTTCTTGATCCAGTGAATGAATATTAGGGTCAACGAGATCTAAAAGCTTCCCATTACGCGCTAACTGTCTCGCCCATGATATAAGATTAGCCCTTTCGAATTCTGACATCGGAGAAGCTGTTACTTGCAGCGGCCGACGACCTGAAACCAAGACCAAGAGCAACACGCCGTAGCTGTACACATCACTCTTCTCGGATAGCTGCCCGCCATCGCACTTCTCCGGGGCGATATAACAAACAGTTCCTCTCATGCTTGGAGTGCTGCTAATGCCACCACTTTTAGGGATTTCTCCACTAGGACATTCTTGGCTGTTTCTTCTCCTGTGGCGGAACTCGCCACTTAACCCGTCTAACCACCAATCAATGCTTGATTTACTACTGCTTTTACTCTTTTTCTTCTGTGGAACAAACTCTTCATCCCTTTGCCACCACATCTCTCCTGTATTACTTCCTCTTCTTTTCTTCTTCTTCTTCTTGGCTAACTCATCACAAAACTCCTCTTTCCACCATTCTCTCGGCTTTCGATTCTTCTTATCCGTCTCCGCCTTCTTCTTTTGCTTTTTCTGCGGCCCATTCGCGCTACTGGATTCTAGCTCGGACGAAAACTGATCTGTAGTAGTCAACCAATCTTTCTTCGGTCTCTCTTTCTTTATCTCGCTTCCAATCCACTCCATTACATAATCTTTCACTCTCCCTGAATCACCACCCCAACTCTCCTGTTTCCACCACCAATCCCTCCCAGAACCACCACCACCACCAACGCCACTCTTCTTTTTTCCCAAAAACCTCCGGTTACTGCTATCAACACTAATCTGATCCGAAACACTCGTCCTCTCCAAATACTCAGACGGTGAAGCCTCCATATCCACCACCGTAACACGACAACTTTCCGGTGATACCAGATCCACATTTACCACAACATCTCCAGTTACCACACTCTCAGTCTCCTCCGCTACTGACCTGTTTTCATCTCTATAATCACTATTATTCTCCTTTTTCTCAACATCAGTATCATTATTAATATTATTATTATTATCATCAGCTGTTTCGGTTTCTAGATCTCCCTCTTCTTCTCCACATTCTAGAAACGTTTCAATAATCTCATTCTCATCTACACCTAAAACTCTCGCCAGACCGAAATCAGCAACTTTAGCATTGAAATTACTATCTAGCAACACATTAGAAGGCTTAATATCACAATGAACAATAGGCGGATCACACGAAAAGTGCAGGAAATCTATTCCTCTAGCTACATCTAACAATATCATAAACCTAATTTTCCAATCCATAAGTTCAGGACACTTACGATACAACAACGCATCCTGTAAGCTACCGTTCTGCATATACTCATACACAATCAACATCTTCTTCCTTCGCCGGCGGTTCTGATCGGAAGCGAATCCGATTACAGAAACAACATGACGCGAATGTGCACCACACGCGCCGTTAATCCGCGTGGACAACGAAAGCTCGTTGTGAAACTCTCGCTCACCTTGCAACGATCCGGCACCGTTCATTAGCTTCACGGCGATCTCCTTACCAGACGGAAGCACGCCTTTGTATACCGAACCGAATCCGCCTTGACCTAGACGGTTACTCGCAGCGAATGCTGACGTGGCACGCCGGAGAACTTTATACGAGAATTGTTGTAACTGTTTCTTCGGTTGCGGTGACGGAGACTTCAGATCCGCCGGAACCGTACGTTTCCGTGAGATTTTTCTGTATGCGATTGCGAGAACGACGAAGAGGATGAACACTAGAACTCCGGCGAGTACAGAATGCAAAACGGTTGATCCGTGGTGATGACGGTGGTTGTACGGTGGCGCCGGCGGTGGTAAGTCCGACGGAAATTCCGGTAACGTCGGTGGAAGTGTAGACATTTTTTTGTAATCAGATTGAGCAGTTACACACACTTTCTCTCTCTAGAAAATGATGTTTCTCTCTCTAGAAGTGTATATAGCTTATCCGGTATATTGGCTTCTTCAGAGGTGGTGAGCTGAACCAGTGTGAGGTTTTACTTGAGGAGTGAGGTGAGGTAATGTTAGAGTGACTGGACGGTGAGGGTGACAGGTGAAGGACGAATGAGGATGTAGTAGAATAAGTACACGTAGGCATGTTGCTAGTTGACTAAATCTGTATGACTGTATTGCAGGAGCTATGGACACTAGCCTGCATGCTTTTAGCCTTTTTTGTTTTGGCTTTTGAAGATATTATATGTTTTTTAAAGAGCAAATGTATTTTTTTTACCATTGAAATATTAGAATTGTACTATTTGTATGCCAAAGTTATATAATAAAAATGTCGTTTGACGCGAACTGGTCATAGTTTCATCTTTTTATAAGTTGATGGTCTTTGAGCAATCGATGTATACATATTTTGGTTGACGCGAACTGGTCATAGATTCATAGAACCATGAATGATTGTCCATACGTATATAATAATATGAGCACTAAATGGGCCATTTAACCCATTATTTTCTCGGGTTTAATGATGTGCTATCTCCTTTCAATAAGTTGATAAATATATGTTTGAAATATCTGAATCACGTAACGGCGGATTCATGATTTTTAATTTTAGTGGAATCCATTTTTTTTCAGTTTTCAAAATTTTCATAACAAAACGTTAAAATTTTCAGGTCGATCCTCGTTCGAGTTGGGTCAGAGCAAGGTTTGAACTAGATTTAAAAAAAAAAACAGGAACAACGGACTATACAAGGATTGAACTCATGACTTCTTGGTGGTAAAAAGAGGCATTTACCACTGTAACAATTTTCCTTTTCTTTTTATGGTGTCCACCTAAATGTATTTATGAGATTCTTATACAATTTCATATACCGGATCTACTAATTTATTTTTAAAAACATTGGTATTCAAAGACTACAACTCATTCTATGTGGGTCCGCCCCTGTATGTCAGGCCATGTGTTAATAGATTCACTTTTGTTAACCGCCACATCATAAATTACTTAACACATCATTAACACATTACCATGCAATTTTTCATTATTTTAAGGGTCCTAATAAATCCACATGGTATCATCTTATTCTAGCATGGTTTATACGGGTCGTATAAGGTTATACGGCCGTATAGAATAAAGTGAACCGACAAAGGCTGTGCCAGCAGCTGGTGCGGCCCGTAGAGGTCGAGGTCAGGGTCAGGGTCGGGGCCGTGGACGCGGACGGGGACGTGGACAGGAGGAGGAGGTTGTGCCCGATTTTACTGAGACGGGACGGTTTCTTAGAGATATCCCCCGAGGTACGGTTGCCTATAGGGTTTTGGGCAAATTACGGGAGATGGTGCTGGATGCGTCTCGAACCAGAGATTTTCAGTTTTTAACCGATATTGGAGCGACCGGTCGGGTCCAGGAGCTCATGCCAGCTAACTCCCCGTGGGACCGCTTATTTGATGCCGCCGCAGAGCGGCCCACAGGGAGATTACTTTAGAGTTTTTATCTACCTTTTCATTTACGGACACTCGGGGTGGGGGTTTTCAGCATTTTTTGACGACAGAGGCCGTAGCTTTTACTATTTGCGGCAAGACTCAGAGGATAACACTTCCTCAGTTCGCTGTTGCCTTGGGTCTGTACTCACATGAGGACTCAAGGTCCCGCGCTTTTTTGATGCGCCAGTCAGCACGTCCACTGACGTGTTGTGGCCGTATTGGCGCACTATTGGGTTCGAGGAGTTCGCGAAACCGAAGCAGCGATCCCCGAAGGCACGGGCGACTGATCTTTACGACCCGTTACACCGATACCTACATCGGTGTATCGCCGTGATGATCGTCGGTCGTCATGATAGCGGGGAATGGGTCATCCAAAAATGACCTATTCTTCTTGCACGACTTACTTACCGGCGGGAGGGCCAACTTGGGTCGTCATGATAGCAGGGAATGGGTCATCCAAAATGACCTATTCTTCTTGCACGACTTACTTACCGGCGGGAGGGCCAACTTGGCGTACAAGTTGGCCGCATATCTCGCCGACTACGCTTTTAAGCGACTATCTTCCCACATCAGCTGTGGGGCCTTCGTCACCCGTCTGGCGAAGGGTTTCTTTCGCCTCCTGTCCCCGCAGGTGGCAAGTGATATGACCCTGACACGCCAGCTTGACAGGGTTGGGAGGGACACAACCCTATCGATGGGTTTGGCTCGCGAGGTCGAGGGAGGGCAGCTGGTTTGGGCTTATGGTGTGGGTGAGGGACCCCGTGGAGAGGGTGGTGATAAGGAGGGAGACGATGGAGAGGGAGGCGAGGGCGAGGGAGATGGGGGCGACGGAGAGGGAGGCGACGGAGAGGGGGTCGCTCATACTGGCGATTGATCACATGTAGCTGCGGAGGAGTTACGGGGTGATCGCCCGTACGTTCGACGCAGCGTGAGACAGCGTGTGATGCCTCCACCGGGGGTGGAGGAGAGACTCGTTCAGGTCGAATCGGATGTAGCTACAGTCAGAGGGGATTTAACTGTAGTCAGAGGAGATTTAGCTGCAGTGAGAGAGGATGTACGGTGGATGGTCGAGGCGATTGTGGCTATGCATTTTGCCGCCCCCTACCTCCACGAGCTGGCGAGCACCACCACCACCACCACCTCCGTAGCTGCTTGTTGTATTATTAATATTTTTTTTTTGTTATTTTACGTTTGAAACTTTGTAAAAGTTTATCTTTTTTTTTGTTTTAGATGTAAAACATTATAAATATTAATCTTATGTTTAGATGTTAACTTGTTTGTTTAATAATTGTTGTCGTAGTTTATCATAATCATATCACATATTTATCGTTTTACATAGTGGAAACTTACTAAACATTATAAATACGTTTAACTAGAAACTCGTAACATAATCCGATATATACAATACTATTTTAAAATTTACAAAACTTATTAAACGGTTTCCAGATTGCAACAAAAAATTAACTATTCTATACATATTTATCGTTTTACAAAGTGGAAACCTATGAAACATAATAAATACGTTTAACTACAAACTCGTAACATAATGCGATATATAGAACACTATTTTAAAATTTTCAAAATTTATTAAACGGTTTCCCGATTGCAACAAAATATTAACTTTTCTATACATATTTATCGTTTTACAAAGAGGAAACTTATTAAACATAATAAATACATTTAACTACAAACTCGTAACATAATCCGATATATACAACAAACGGTTTCCCGATTTCAACAAAAAATTAACCTTTCTATACGGGCTATACGGGCCGTATAACATTATACGGCCCGTATACAGATTTCAAAACTAAAAACCCTTGTCCAACCTTCGAAACAATATGCAAGTATGTATACGACCCGTATATAATATACGTCCCGTATACATATAAAAACAAAAAAAAACATTCCACTTATTAAATTCTGTGCATAAACATTCTATACGGCCCGTATAATTATATACGGCCCGTATACAAATAGGGATGTGAAAATAAGATTATAGGGGTGTGGAAATAGAAGACCCCTTTTTTAATTGTATCATGTTATGTTTCGAAGGTTTTAGGGGGTGTTTGGCCTAGCTTTTATTTTTTTGGCTTATGCTTATATTTTCAAGTAGCTTATGCTTATTTTATTTCATTTGATAAGCTATTTTTAAGTGTTTGGATTAGCTTATATTTTAAAAGTTGATAATTAATAATTAATCTTTAGTTGTTTGTTAAGTTATTTTGTATTATGGGAAGGGATATAATATCATTGTGTGTAATGAGTTAAAAACCATCTTCTTCAAATAAGCTTATTCAAATAAGCTAAAAAACCATGTTCCCATAAGCTTCTTGGAATTAGCTTATATAAGCTAATAAGCATAAGTTTAAAAAGCTAAACCAAACACCCATTAGTGCTTATTTTGTAAAAATAAGCTAAAAAAGCTATAAGCTTAGATAAAAAAGCTAGGCCAAACACCCCCTTAATCGTACCCCTATCATTTTACAATCATTACATTTTTATTTTAAAAAATATATATTTTATCACAAAACTAACATTAAATAAAAATAACTTGATTTAATATCTAAATTATGTGTTTACATATGTTATGCACTTAGTTATTAATTAATTTCATAAATGTTGTGGATTAAACAGTAAACAAGCATCCAAAAATTGTGGGCGACACACGAGTTTGTTTTGCTTGTGAATTGAGTTTCATAATAAAACGTAGTTTTCTATGGATGGAATGCTGTGTAATTGCGATACGCAACGGTAGATTCACGTATGATGAGAACTTAAAGAAACATTTCTTTCATTGAATACACTAAGAAAGATGAAAGAAGGTAGATATGTGACAGCAATATCACACCAGACCATAGGCATAATCAGTTATTGTCATTGTATAAGGATATATTGTTGGATGTGCATCATCAATAAACGACATATTGCAACATTAATCTTGGTATATAATTGTGGATGGTCGCATACTAAGCAGCCTTAATCAAATGCGCATTTAAAAGGGATTAAACATGTTATCATAAGACCATGTGTAATGGTTAATGCCCCTAAGGGGCATTTTTCGTCACATCAACGTTATAACGCCCTTGCAAAAAATGTGTAATGGTTAATGCCCATTTCATTCAATACTTATCATTTTTTTCCTTCTATTTAGGCATTATTCTAGAAATATCTCTCCCTTTTCATGCCCCTATAACGCCCAAGAGGATGGTGCTAGGGGCTTTATCAAACTCTTTCATGTCACTATAATGCCCATTACGCATGGTCTAATAAAGATCAAAGTGTTTTCTCTCGTGATATAATAGTTATAAATTATCCTTAAAATTAATTAATATTATTCAGACATAAATGATAATAACATTTGATATTTATAATACTAAATAATAAATCACGTTTAATCCACGCTCATGTGTTCTCATTATATTGTTTTCGAAAAATTATTTATTATAACCAGCTTAAATGGACTAATTTGCTTATGACGTGTAGGGCTGTTCAAATCGCTCGCTGCTCGTCGCTCGCTCGACGCTCGTTCGGAAATTGCTCGGAAAATGCTCGTTCGAATTGACGCTCGGTTGTAAACGAGCCGCTCTGCTCGGTTCGGTTTGTAAACGAGCCAAGCATGAGCAAAGGTCCGCTCGGCTCGGTTCGGCTCGAATTATTATTTTAATTATTATACATATACATATACATGTACATATACATATACATATACACATACATATATAGGGGAATGTTCATTTGAGAAGAAAATTTTATTGAGAAGAAAAAGAATAAAGGGATACAATTGTAAAACATTAAATAGTTTTTTTCTCATCTTATTTATTATTATGTTTGACTAATTAATTAGTCATTAAGACTATAATCCTCAACACTAAATATTTTTGCCTACACACGTCAAAAGTTATCCTACACATTTCGAAATTTATCCTACACATATTAAAATTTATCCTACACAACTCGTAATTTATCCTACACAACTCGTATTTATCATACACGCCTCGTATTTATCGTACACTATAAATGAATTTTTATTTTTATTTTTTGTGAAAAATATATATCTTAAAAATAAGTTACAAATTTAATATAGTTAGTTATTAAAGATGAAATTACCAATTAATGATATATGTAAGTTTACTAATATACCCTTATAGTTACATTAAGTACAAATATTAAATGAAGTCTAATGAAGCATTCCTATTGGTTGAAATTTCTTCTTTTTTCTTCTTACAAAGAATTTCTTCTCATTTGAACCCTCCACTACATATATAAACATGTATATACACATATATATACAAAAATATAAATTATACATATATATACACACATACACCGATATATACACACACACTTACACACATTATACATACACCTATAGTTTTATATGTACCAATCTATTAGATTTTGGTCAATTATTTACAAATTTACAACTATATCTATACGTACTAGCCCAACCACGCCAATAAAAAATTAAAATCAAAACTAAAAGTTAAACCCTAAACATATAAACGACAGCATGTTCATCGCCTGAATGTTTCATGTCGTTACCCTAAGTTGATTGCCTCCTGCTCTCAACGTAAGTGTTCGTGTAATATGATCATCGCCTCGCCAGCCACAACATTGTTATTCATAAGAAAAAAATTATGCCATCAAATGTGCATGTTCTTAAAGACATAAAAACCTGAGACCCAACATTGTCACTATCTCTCTCAGCAAATTTAAATTGGGTGACACGGTTGTCCAAATCGCTCGAACTTCGCTCGACGCTCGCTCGGAATTTTTACTGCTCGAAAAATGCTCGCTTGATTTGATGCTCGGTTTTAAATGAGCCGCTCCGCTCGGTTCGGTTTGAAAACGAGCCAAGCATGAGCAAAGGTCCGCTCGGTTCGGCTCGGCTCGTGAACAGCCCTAATGACGTGTTCAATTTAAAACATCAAATAATCTTCATTTTTTCCTCACACAACATTATGAACTAATAATTTTTAGATTTAAGGCTTTAGAGCATTCACATCCAAGGCATCATATTCTGAGTGAGGTGTTTTTAAAATATAAAAAATATAAAAAGTGATTGTGAGTGGAGGAGAGAGAAAATGTTACTGTTCATCTGTATATTTGGGGGGACACTGTTCACCCCCTATAATTTTTTAATATATTTTGAAAGTGGTTGTGAGTGGAGGAGAGAGAAAAGATAATGATAGAGGTATAAAAAATATTATTTAATTGAAAAGGAGAGAGAAAATGTAGTGTTTTTTAGTGTAATTTAGGGTGAAAATATAGTGAGATAGATGTGAATGCTCTTATAGTATAAAAATTGTTACCCCTTCGTTTTGCTTTCCCTGCATTGTTTTCTATTGAGAATAAGAAAAAGTGTTCGGTGGGTGACTGTGTGGACGTGCGAGATCCTCGTCGACAGTGTACTTGGGATTGGAAACAGCCCCCTACTTCCGACTCGGAATTGGCAGAGCTGAATCAGCTTGTTTCTATGATTCAAGGGGCCGATTTCCAGGTTGGGGATGATAGATGGTGCTGGAATACTAACCCGAAAGGAGAATTCTCAGTGTCGAACGTTAGGAAACTCCTGAATTTCGGTATGGACGTAAGCAATAGTTTCGTTATGCAATGGTGTAAATGGGTGCCCTTGAAATGTAATATGTTTGCGTGGCGTGCGGAAATGGGCAAAATTCCCACTGTTATGGCTCTCAGGAAAAGGAACATTCAGATCGAAGATTGCTCTTGTACGTTATGTCACTTTGCGGACGAAACGGTTGATCACATCTTTACCTCTTGTTCGTTGGCGGTCAGGTTATGGTCGTTAATCAGGAATTGGTGTAACACTCCTATGTTTTTGGTCTTCTCCTTCAGAGACCTTCTTGAGTGGCATAATCACTCGGGAATGTCGGGTTGGGGTAAAGAGGCTTTCAAAGGTATTATAATCGTAGTGTGTTGGAGTTTATGGAAGGCTAGGAACGAAGCGAGATTCTCGAACACTACGGCTAGAGTAGAAAACATTTTTAGTCAAGTCAAAGCCGTTAGTTTTCTGTGGTTCGTTAATAGGTCGAGTCATAAAGGTGTTATGTGGGATGATTGGTGTAAATTTGTGAATATGTAATTGTTGTGTTGTGTGTGTCTAGTCTGCCCGGGATGTGGGTAGGCTGGGGTTGTTCTTGTTAATGAAAGTTACCGTTCAAAAAAAAAAGGAACTTTTATAGGACTAAAAAAAGTGTATTAGTATTTTTATATGTAAAAAATAGGTGAAGTGACTTCTAACCAAATAAATGAAGTATATTAGTTTTTTATGGTATCTTTGCAATACCTTCATCATGCAAATGTTGATTGCATGCGGCCGGGCTAAAGAGATTTGGAGAATGGTCTCGGTTTGGCCTAATTGAGATTTTACAGGATGTTTGATCTTGATCAATCGCGCTTTTAGATTGGGTAAGAAGGCTTGGGGTGTGGAAGAAGATTATAATTGGGATAACCTATACAACTATGTGGTGTCTTTGGAAAGAAATAAACACTAGAATTTTTAAAGGTTTGAAAAGAATGACAGAAGTCATCATTTGTATCAACCCTCTTTAGTTGGATCAGAAACAGGAACAAGAGATCGAACTGTAGACGTTTGGATTGTTGATCCTCTTTCTCAGTGACGGATCCAGGATATTTTTTGTATGGGTTCACTTTTTTCGGTAGTCAAAACTTTCACAATCAATCGTTAAAATTTTTGGGTCGAGTCGGGTCCAATTTCTCACAATCAAATGTTAATATATATTAAGTTTATCTCAAATCTGAGTGATGTCGGATACTCAGGTCTAATTCACAAACGAGGATGCCGGAGGGGGGAGTGTCGTCATGCCAGGTCTAAAACAATGGAGCTTAAAGAACCAATATAACCTATTAATGATGGGATTGAACTAAACAAAGAGGAACCCAACCAATTAGAGATGAATTATACAAAAAAAAAAAAAAAAAAAAAAAAAAAAAACATAGTAGAGATCGAAGGGATTAAACTTGAACAAAGAGACACTCAACCTTTCGTCACTAGGGGTAGGGGGTGGTTATCACTCACCACCCATTTATCACTCACAACATCCAATCAAGTTCCGTCATGTTATCAACCATTATTCCATCACTCACAACCTTTTTTAGTGGAAATGCTCATCACTCGTAACACCCAACAATAAACCATCACACCCCTTCACATCCTTCCATTTATCACGTGTTAAGTTTATCACGGAAATATTGATTCACGCGTGGAAAGTTGCACCTTATGTTGTTAGGTTTGTAAGCTTCGGGGTGTCTCATAGTCATGATCTGCCTTCTTCCCCTTTTGTTTCTCTCTCTAAAATAATCACTCTCACAGGTGGTTTGTTTGATTTTATCACGTGTGGAACTCAAATATCACGGGGATATTTGAGCCCACCCCGGGTCCCCTTAAAGGTGAATTAGTTTATACAATTCTTTTCAATTATTACCTACCTGAAAAAATGGAGCCTATTAGCTTAAAAATCAATAAGTTGTTGCCGGAATCTGAGTTCGGAAGGATGTTCAAACGGTAAATTTAATGAGGAGTGTGTGAGATTCCTAAATCTAGTGGTGTGATGCTGATAGGCAGGTTCTTTTGAGCTTTGACTAAGAAACTCTAAGGCCAATTTCGTAATTTAGGTTTAACATTAAATTAAAGTTCCATAAAAAATGATATGGACAGGAATCGAAATCAAGACCTTATATGTTTAGAAACAGTGCAAGAAACCACTGAACTGCTTGAGGTTCTTTGTCATGAGTTCACTCAAATTTTTATTTATGGGTTCACTTTATATTTTATATATTAGCTAAGCTTTTTGAAACAACTTATTGATTTATTGGCTTTTTGAAAAGTCATAAGCTCTAAAATGATGTTTGACAATAAGGATGTATGTGAGGGGAAAAGTGACTTTTCTAAAAAGTCACTCCATCCTGACTTTTCCAATAAGTCAATAAGTTAGTTTCAAAAAGCTTAGCCAAACATGCCCATAGATTTTCTACTAATTATTCGAAACCGAATGGGTTTTTGAAAACCCAAACTCTTCAACGTAAGTCCACCTCCTGCTCTTTCTAGTTTTGTCTAATGTAGTCGTTTTTAAGTGGCCGCCTGTGGTCTTTTTTATCTTGTTTTTTAGCCTTTGCTGTTTGTTCTCTTATTTTTTTTAATATAAGTCTTTGCTGTTAAAAAATAATTTTTCGTATTCAACCTATCAATTACACACTCATCATTACATTTTTCTTATTATCATGACGTTTAATATTTATATCTCATAAGTAAATCATAACCATAAAAAAAACTATTTAATTTGTTATGATATATTGTATAAATAAATAAAGGAAATTACATTAAAATATTACATCATAAAAACACAATAAAGTACATTTAAACTTTACAAGAGAAAAAAAATTAAATCAATAGATTCACCTTACAGAACTTTAGTAAGTTTATATATTTATAATTTTTTAAACCTCCCACATGTATGTTTATATACAAATATCCGTTTTCTAAATATAATTTAAATTGGAAAGCCATGTGACCTAAATAGTCATCCATCCTTAAGAACGCAACAAAAAACATGATAATTCCACACAATACGGTGTTCACAGCTTTCTAGTACATACATACCTCGTTACACATGCTCTTAATTTATACATGATCCAAATTACCACCCTATGTCTGATTAGATGTTTAATTCCACTATATCCCTTGAGTAGGCTACTTTCGATCTTGATTAGTCACCAGTTATCCACTTATCCATCCTCACAAACACCGTAGCAAAAAAAAAAAAAAAATTACATACGAATCCGCAAATACAACATCTTACACGCCCCGTTCTGCATGTTGTTAGTTTATACAAGTTCATATAAATGAGTAAACTACAAAAATTGTCCGTTATATTTATACCCAATTTGACTCGATGTCCTTAGCATTTAAAATTGACGAGTTTTGTGCTTAATGTTTAAAATATTGCACTGTATGTCCTTTGGTCCTAAACAAGTTATTTTTTTCTATTAAATCAGACTACACAAGGATACTTTAGTCTTTTCACCCATATAATTAACAAAAACCACTTTGTATCTCTACGTCTCTTGATCTTGATTCTGCAGGATCTTAAAGAACCTTATCTTTTTCTTGATTTTGCAAGATCTTAGAGTGTGTTTGGGATTGAGTTTAAAAATGACTTATTGACTTATTAATTTTTTGAAAAAGCTAAATAAGTTAATAAGTCATTTTCAAAAACTATGATGTGGGGCTTTTCTAAATAACTTATTGGCTCCCATAAGTTAAAAAACCATTTTCAAACTCAATCCCAAACACCCTATTAAACAACACAAAGGATTAATTTCAATTGGTGCCATACAACATTTATCAAGCATAAAGCACATATGTTCAGCAACCGTCTCTATTTCTTCAAAAGCAGCAGGTTTAATTGACCCATAACCATGCCCTCGAACCTAATTCATTCCCCCACATGTCTCATTTATGAAATCATACATCACATAGATTCAACAACCAAAATCCATCTCAATTCAACAAACAAATCAACAAAATTTGTTGGCAGCGGAAGTTTATCTTGATCATGAACATCATTTGCAGAACTTGATTCACCATAAACACTTGATGAATTCATAATGAATCAACGTACAAACAACACACACACACACACACACACACGAAAACGAATAGGATGATTATGAGTGAAGGATGTTATAATGAAATATCTTGGTACCGGTTATTGATCCCGGCAAATTGTTTATATACATATTGCGAGGGACAGTTATTTCCGGCGGTTACTTTTGGCGGGATTAACCACCATTTGAACCGGTATGTCTTAATCCGACGTGTCCCCATACATAATCGATACACACACATATACATAAGTATAATAGAGTTATGTTTACATAATATATATATATATATATATATATATATAATCGAGTTTATATATTCGAACACTCCCCCAACTGGATTATATTTACGGGAGTGCATAAGAACGCTTCGATTAGCTTCGTTCACCGCCTTTTCAGCTTGTCTAAAATCAAATCTCCGTCGCTTTTGAGCCTTTTTCAGTCCCATCCAGTCATTTCCAGCGAACAGAGCGTAGTGCTCTCTATCTTCTTCAGGGATACAGCCTGTGCTCATCGTTCTTCTTCCTTCATCAGCAGCCGTATCTTTAGTTCCTGCATATCCTTGTGCTTGCCCTTCTCTCACATCTTCTTGTATTGACTTGAACTTATAGTAGTAAATGAGAACATCTAAGTACATAGCATATATAATTCTCATGTAATCTTCATCTCTATAGTCATGACCCATATCCTTCGAAACCATTGCCCACAGATTATTCGAAGTCACACTCCTATGGCCTCCTTCTCTTTTTACAATCATGTACAGTTCCAACAGGTTCACCTTCTTATTGTTACTCATGTATACAGGAATCGGTCTCGTTGTGATTCCCATCCTTATTCTTAGAAACCAGTCTATCATCTCCTCGAATTTGACTTCTAAATCGTACTTGTATTTCATCACATACACACTGCCTTCTAAGATATCTAAGAGAGCCTTACAATCTTGAAATTCGTTGAATTTCATTGCTTGCAGAATCATTATATTCCAATCGGGTTCATTGGAAGTTAGATTCAATTTTTCAAAATAATCATTCAAGTAATCAGATTTGAATGTTTCATGATCTGATTCTCTATCGATTATTGATTGTTTCTCTCTTAAACCGATTCATCCTCTTTTAATAAACCAGTTATGTTGTTTTTCTTATTCATGATGGGTGTACTGGAAGTAGGAAAAAGTTTGCATTTTTCTCCATTAAATTTCACTGTAAATCCTTGAATCACCAGTTGATCAAGGCTGAGAACGTTTCTGTCTAATTCAGGAGTGTAGTAAACACTTTGAATTTGAAATTTCTCATTCCCTGATATTACATCCACAACCCTTATACCCCTTATGAAATAGAAATGATTTTCACCGGTGTTTGTTTCAACACTGAACATATTCTTGATCATCTTGAATGCATCTAAATTACCGGAGTAATGATGTTTAAAATTTGTGTTTACATACCAAATTTCTGACCATATGCCTCCATCTGTGCCGTGAACAATGAATTATGTGTTTCGAACTTCATCCTCTTTGTGTTTTTGAATGTCGGTATTAATGGCTTGTCTGATCAGAAGTGTTGCTTCATCATCTTCTTTCGCCTTGCAGTAAGCAATTTGATGTCCGGGTTGGTTTCAGTAGTAGCATCTTCTTTGTATTGTCTTTGCCATCGATCGTTCCTTTTGTTCGTCGGAACAATGTTCACATGGTAACACTATTGCAGACGAGTAGATCCTTTCTCCTTCACGATTTGCCGGCGGAAGTTTATCTTGATCATGAACATCATTTGCAGAACTTGATTCACCATAAACACTTGATGAATTCATAACGAATCAACGTACAAACAACATACACACACGAAAACGAATAGGATGATTA
This sequence comes from Helianthus annuus, assembly GCF_002127325.2. Classification (NCBI taxonomy): domain Eukaryota; kingdom Viridiplantae; phylum Streptophyta; class Magnoliopsida; order Asterales; family Asteraceae; genus Helianthus; species Helianthus annuus. The sequence continues at coordinate 11,585,355 of NC_035438.2, forward strand.
TGAGTGAAGGATATTATAATGAAATATCTTGGTACCGGTTATTGATCCCGACAAATTGTTTATATACATATTGAGATGGACAGTTATTTCCGACGGTTACTTTTGGCGGGATTAACCACCATTTGAACCGATATGTCTTAATCCGACGTGTCCCCATACATAATCGATACACACACATATACATAAGTATAATAGAGTTATGTTAACATAATATACATAATATATATATATATATATATATATATATATATAATATAATATAATCGAGTTTATATATTCGAACAAAATTTTACATCACTTCATCAATCTGATCTGGATCGGCGATCGTCGGATCTTGATCGACATAACTACAGTTCACATGCGTGATATTGGAGATATCGTTTCTTCTTTGTTTCAAAGAGTATTTCTTCTGTTTGATTTGAATGTCCCGGCGACAGCGGATGGCACATGTAATTTTCTTGTGGACAATGGTGATGGTGGCAATCGGGTGGGGGGAGGTAAAGTGAAAATTTAGGGTTTATGTTGATTTAATCTAGTGGAAAATGGAGATGGTGATGGAAAAGGCGAAACTATCCTAATGTAACATGCACATGATCTCATTTAACGTTTAAATTAAATTGAGTTAGTATCAAAGAACATAACATGTAAAATTTGAAAACATTAAGCACAAAACTCGTCAACTTTAAACGCAAAAAGTAAAAAACAATGAGAGTGAAATTGAATTTATATAACCTTAAAACAAAAGGTTGGTGGCTTTTGCCACCGACCATTTTACCCCTAACTTTGACATATGCACCGCCACATGGCATATTACTATCGGTCCACCTTACCTTTTTTTTTTCTTTTTATTAATGGTGTAAAGCACTAGATACTTGATTTTGTTTTCACCGTTCTCCACCTACACCCTTTACCACAATTCTTGACACCATCGACAATCTCGGTGAAGAAATTTTGTTTTATGAAATCCACGATTAGAGCTCAAAAGATAGTAGGCAAGAGACGGGTACTACTATACGAGTGACAAAGGATACAACGCTCGGGTGATATTAGGAGGGTAGTTTGGGAATTTTAGGTTTTTATTTAGGGGAATTGGGGAGAATGAGATGATGATGGAAAGAAATAGGGAAGTAGCAAAGTGAAAATGAGGTAAAGTTTATGATCTGCTTATCCGGTGGGTGTTTGGGTTAGCTTATTTTGGAACTACTTTTAATTTATTGGCTTATAAAAGGTTAATAAGTCATTTTGATAGTGTTTGAATAAGGGTTGAGAAGGAGTCTTATGGTTTGAAAAGGAGAAAATGGGAAATTAAAATTTCTAACCTTATGGCTTATAAAAAGTTAATAAGTTGTAAGTTAAAAGAAATGCCAAACACTCCCAAATCTATACTATATAATAAAAGAAATCAATTGGGGGACACATGTCATTCATTGGAGCCCTCTCTTAATTAATTATAGATAATTAAGATTAATTAAAAGATAATTGTAAAATTAAATTTAATATAAATTTAAACAATTTATATAGAAGATAATATAAAATTTTAAAATATTTATTAGATTTCAAAATAATTATCCTGAAATCTAATGTTTTTATGGAATGGCACGCTTTCATTTTAATATTTCAATAATATTCTGATTCTGATTGTTGGTTTATTTATTATGCAGGGTTAAATTGGAAATAGATGTGCTAATATCTGTAGCTTATAATTGTTATCTTGATAGAGAAGGCAAAAGAAGCTATACCTCAATGGATGCCCTTCATTTATTTTGTTAAGGTGCGTTTTCAATTGCCCGTAAATGTTTTTTATTTGTGATTATTATTGGTGTGTTATAACTTATAAGGAATGTTTCAAATACTGGTATCCGTAATATAAATTAATATAATGTAAATGATTTATTTATTTTATTAAACTAAAGTGGTTAAGGGTAAAAACTATTTCAAAAATGTTTATAAGGGGTAAAAAAACATTAATCAATGTTTATTGGTTCTATACTTTTATTTTCGTGTTCTACTCTCAGCTCAAATACGGTATTGACTATGTTTACGCGACATTTATAAGAACCATCACCGCAATCCCCCGATCCATCATATATCGAGTATATCCGTTAGTTCTTTTAAAGATATAATTTTTTATTAGATGCATTCAACCCGTGTAATAAATAAGGTTTCTAAAGATATAATATTTTTATCTATACTATACAAAGTTACATTTATGCAACTCGTGTAATACACCGGGTTTTTAAAAATATAATTTTTTTTATTATGTGGTATATAAAATTAGATTTATTTAATCCGTATAATACACATGGTTTATAAAGATATAACAAGATATAACTTTTTATTAATTGGTATATAAAATTACATGTGCTCAAGCAATACAATACACGAGGTTCTTAAAAATGTAACTTTTTCGTTATTTAATATATATAATTAAATTTATTCAACCCGTACAATACACAGGGTTCTTAAAGATATAATTTTTTTATTATGTAATATATAAAATTACAGTTTGCAACCCATGTAATAAACGAGATTTTTAAATATATATTGTTTTATTAATTTGTTTATATAATTTTGTTCAACCCGTTTAATATAAGAGGTTTTTCAAGACATATTTTTTTATTATTTGATGTATAAATTACATTTATTTAACCCGTGTATTACACGGGATACTAACCTAGTTATTGGAACATATACTCCCTACATAAAGTTATATTTGTAACGGCTTCTTTTTAGTTTTAAAATATATATAAAACAATAAAGTCAAATACGATATTACGATAGTTCGTATGTGTAGGTTACTAAAATAAAATCATAGTCATTTTGATCGTATTTAAAACAACAAATTTGAATGGTAAATTTGAATCGCCGACGAACTACTAGAGTATCATCGTATCATTAGCAGAATCACCCGATCATATTCATCTCCTCTAGGCAAACCCCCTTGTGGGAATTGAACTCAGAACCTAATAGTTCATAAGCCTTATCCCATCTACAAGATGCCACTAAGCTATAATGTCATGGGCTTAAAACAACAATTAATATGCTCATGTCGTAAACCGACGGCTATGGTAACCACCAGGTTTTAGTTTTTCCTATGAGTTTGAAAAAAGAGAAAGACGTGGTCCACTATGTACTGTTTATAAGAACAAGTGTGATTTTAACCCGTTAAGTTTCTAGCTTACCCTAAAATTATTTCTTACATTTTTATTTTTATATACGTGACGATATAAATTCGAGTTCGTTTACGTTTTAATGTAATTTTAGTTTGCAAACAAATCAGATCAATTATAAATTGTTTTATTTTTATGTAAATTTTGACGTAAATGTTTGGAAATAAAATTGGGTCATTTCATTCAACGATATAAATTTGAGTTACTATACATTCGACGTAAATTTAGTTCAGATACGACGGGCTCAATTGTATTCTATACTTTATCACGTCGCGGTGCCATATACGTGTTTATTTTATGTACGTTTTAAGTTGATCTACGTTTGACATGTAAATTTTGTTTGTAAACAAGTCAGGTCAAATATGATACATTTTCAATCAATGGTATGAATCAGATTACTCTACATTTTAAAGTAAATTCAGAAATGAGTTAGGCAAACTGTAGTCTATAACTTATCACGTTGCGTACGGCATCGTCGCAACACACGGAAAAACAAAAAAACTAGTACAAACATAAACAAAAATGTCAATTTTTAATTTTACTATTCCTTTGGGTCATGACTCATGTCTAGTTGCAAACCGATGGCATCATCATAACTTGCAATTAAATGGAGCCTAAACCCCACCATTTCGAAAACCCAAATCCCCTTTACACTTTACCCTTTTAACAAGCAAATCAGATCAGATTGGCCGCTAGGGTTTTGTAGATCAATCAACTCCTTTGCAATCATAATCATGGGGCAACAGTCGTTGATCTACAGCTTTGTGTCCAGAGGCACCGTGATTCTTGCTGAGTACACAGAGTTCACCGGCAATTTCACTTCTATTGCTTCTCAGTGTCTCCAGAAGCTTCCTACAACGAACAATAAGTTTACCTACAATTGCGATGGTCACACCTTTAATTATCTTGTTGAAGATGGCTTCAGTAAGCATTTATGAACTTTTTATCTTTTGATTGTCCGTTACAGATCCTGTTTGTAGATTTGATGATGATTCTAGTTTTTTTTTTTTTTTTTTTTTTTTTTTTTTTTTTGTGTTTAGTGATCTTTGAATGGAAAGTTTGTTAGTGATTTCTGACATACGTGGATGTGGATGTTACATATTTTTATATTAATATGCCTAAATGTTGGAAATAGATTAGTGATATAGACTTTTTAGTGATATATGCTTTACTATGTGTAATGTTGTAATTATTAAACTTTGATTAGTGAGCTTTTTGTATGTTTAACTTATGATTTTTATGCTAAATTTGCTGATTGCTTTTGTTAATTGTAATAATTAGAGGGTGTAACCACATCTGCTACTCTGCTGTCTCTTTTGCAATGGTCTTTGATACAATAACTTCATATTATAAGTAAATATTTGTATATTGTACTGAAAGTGTTCATCATGTTATATGGATTCGACACTTGAATCGTGATATGACCGTTGTAGGCAGACATTCATGATTCTGAACCGTTATATCTGTTACTTAAGATGTAAATCAGTTTATTTTGCATACCTTGAAATGTAAGATCTAGTTAAAATAGCAAATTTGTTGTAATCTTATAAAGATTCTTTACCTTAGACCTTAGTACGAAGGACTTCAAATATATTCTTTGTATAGAAATACATATAGAAATTATATATAAGGAGGAGATGAATTTTATCGAGCCGGGGGTCTCACTGGAAGCAGCCTCTCTATTCCTACAGGGTAGAGGCAAGCTTGGTTTTAAACTGCGCGCATTATGCGCGCATAATGCGTGATGCGCTAATGAGAGCGCATCGCAACAGCTGATGCGATGCGTTTACGTGATGCGAGAATATTGCGCGCATTTTGCATAATGCGCTCATCGCATAATGCACTCTGATGCACGCAACATTGTTTCTTATGCTTTTTTCCAGATTTTATGAACTATGTTCGGTTTTTTCCATAATTAACATCTTAGTATGTTTGATTTGAACCAAAAAACACAACTCTTACCTTCTAATTACGTCAGTTGTTTTACTTTAAGTATGTTTTTATAAGTTTTTATGTATAAATAATTTTTAACTATTTTTTATAATGAACGCATCACATACGTGATGCGCTCGCATCGCGCATCACGCATCACGCAACACGCATCAAGTTTTTGGACTAAACGCATCGGAGCGCATCACGCAATTTAAAACCAAGGAGGCAAGGCTGTCTACATCTTACCCTCCGGCCTCCTCAGACCCTACCTTAGGTTTGCTATTGGTGGGATTTACTGAGTATGATGATGATTTGTTTGCTTTTGAATCTTGAAGCATACTGTGTTGTGGCTGCTGAATCTGTTGGCAGACAAGTTCCAATGGCTTTTCTTGAGCGAATCAAGGATGACTTTAACAAGAAATACGGTGGTGGGAAAGCTGCTACAGCTATAGCCAATAGTCTGAACAAAGAATTCGCGTAATCTAGTTCTTCATTTAGTTTCAATATTTGTACAAATTTTCTAGATTAGTTACATGTTTACGGTTAAGTTTACCATTTCCAGATCTAAGCTGAAGGAGCAGATGCAGTATTGTGTGGATCATCCTGAAGAAATTAGCAAGCTTTCAAAGGTCAAGGCCCAAGTTTCAGAAGTCAAAGGTGTGATGATGGAGAACATTGAAAAGGTAATCCTTTTTGGGTGTGTAAGTTAAACCGTCATACATACACACACACACACACACACCTTCCAGTAATTAATAGGACATGAAAGCTTTTAAGTACAAATGTTGGCTATATTCTGATATTATAATTGTTTGAATATCTATAGGTTTTAGATCGTGGCGAGAAGATAGAGCTTCTTGTGGATAAAACTGAAAATCTTCGTTCTCAGGTAAGTGAATTCAAATCTTATTGGGATAGTAGCTATAGGTTAGACTGCTAGTACACAAGCTTGACTTTAAACTAAACATAAATTGTTAACAATATCTACTACTTTATCTGCTTCGAGCTATGTTGGGCGTTAATAGTATGGGACATCTTCTTTTCGTTAATTTAGTCTACACTTTAATTTTAACCTCATCAAATCAGTATGTGTATAGGCGTCTTTATATCGTTCCATGGAGCTGTATACATTTGCTTTGCTAACTTCATATGTATTTACATAATTCAACCATGGTGCACCAGGATTCATAAACTACTTGATTGCTATTCCGTTTGTTTTTGTCTACCTTAATCGGGAAAGTGTATGCATATTGACATATCATGTTAACAGCTAGTTTAATGTGTACAATTTTGCTTAATGTTCAGAACTAATTTTGATTATATGTCCTTTTATAGAGTTTTCTGAAGTATAAGATATTAATTCTTTGTAACAATATGCTTGAAAATACGAGTATAATGCAAAAACAACTGTTTTATGAAAAAAAGTTCTCATAGGAATCTACATGCTTCAAATCCAGATTTTTTTAGGGTCCTAATAAAGCTACACCCCAAAATCTTAATTTCACACCCTGTATACGTGCCCGTATAACATTATACGGCCACGTATAGAATAATATGACATGACAAATATTAGCTCGTATGATGTTATACGGCTCATATAGATGGAGAAAATATTAGGTCGTATAACATTCTATACGAGTCGTATAACATTATACGGGTCGTATAACATTCTATACGGGTCGTATGATGTTGTACGGCTCGTATACATGACATATTTTTGTGCAACAATTAGTTATACGGCCCGTATAACTCTATACGGGGCCGTATACGTGTAGGGGTGTGAAAATAAGATTTTAGCGGTGTGGGAATAGCGGGAGCCTTTTTTTTAAAGCTCAATAACGCTGACAAGTAATTTCCATTCATGATTATAACTGTGATCGTAAATATGTCAAACATTCAGAAAAACATCTACACCGATACTTGTTTCCCATATAACAAGATTTATAGCAATGCTATATGCTTCAAATCAAAACTTGTATCCTACAGTTTTGTGATGTTCTCATCTTTTGGATAAAAGGCTAAATACTTCCTTTTGAATAACGATGTAATTTCTTTTCCAAGACGGTTGTAAAATGTAACTGACATCTTTTCTCTTTAGCCCTTGTGTAATGGGCGGTATATCACGGGTTGGGAGGCTATGGCGCCCCATAGCGCCGCCCAACATCATTACGGGGGGCGCTATGGGGGTTGAAATCCTTGCTCCCGTTATCATCTTTGCGGCGTGAACATCTGCACAGTCTTTCCCCCCACTCACACACATATATATACATACATATGTATGTATAATTGAAGGGGTTATATAACCCCCTTACCACTACACCCTCTTGTGATATAAAGCCCCATAAAGCCCCTCTCTTACGCATTTTGCCACTTGTCGCATAACGCCCCCAAAGGGGCTTTCTACACATTTCTACACATGGCCTTATTACAAGGTTCTAATTCAAAACAATGTTATCTTGTGGTAATCATAGTTTATTATTGAGATAGCACTGATATGATATACAAGATACCTTTATTTGATAATCTTAATCATTGAATGGTTACTTTCGTTATTTTGTGAGTTCTTAAACAGTGTTGTGACGGAGTAAGTGATTTTTTTTTTCTGGGTAAAGAGGAGAATGCTCTTGTAAACTTTATTTATTAACGAATATAAACCACTCATGGGCTAGCTAAGGAACTATGAGAAATAGGCCCATACGAGCAATACAAAGCCCAGCGGCATAAATAATAATACACTTTGCTGAGTTTGACTTGTTTAACTTTAACCGTTTTGAACGTCTAGAGATAAAAATTACTTGTATGAACTCATTCCTAAGTAAACGTTTTTAAACATATTGACAATGAATGTGTTGCAGGCACAAGATTTTAGGACACAAGGCACGCAAATGAGGAGAAAAATGTGGCTGCAGAACATGAAGATAAAACTTATAGTTCTTGGAATCATCATCGCCTTGATTCTCATCATAGTTCTATCGGTCTGTGGCGGCTTCAACTGTGGCAAGTGAAGTACATACACATAACCTCTCATTCTTCTGCTTTCTAGTTTATTGTTTTTGTTCCTATTACAGTCTGATATTGAAAAGCCTATGTTGTGAGAATGTTTGTGTATTTTGTACCTCTAGACCATGGAACCGGCTCCATTGCTCTTTGGTCCATATAACTATTAGTATAAGTTTTGGTTGAATCATTTTTGGGTTTGACCCACAACCCGTGAACATGACCCGTTTCACACCCCTACAGTTATTACTCACACTTAAAAGGTATGCAAGGTGGGGTGTATAAACACAGACAAGATCGTTTCGGCTTTTCTTTAAATACAAAATCTAGCCATACCGTGTCACATTTTATACCATTGCAGCCAAAAACATTGTTCGAAAAGAACAATTCAGAATTATGGTTTATGTTGAGAGAATGTTGGTTTTGTCTTGGCTTAAGTTGTTGTTTTGCTCTTTATGTGTGTGTACGTGGAAGAACGTTTGGAAGTCGTACCAAAGTGGGGCCGTGGGCAGTGACATTTTGAGGCTATGCAGTTTAAAGGTTTCGCGTCCACCAGTGCTTTAAGTGGAGAAAGATAACAGAAGGGTATAAGCCATTAATGTGGATGAAAACAACCTTAAAAAAGAGGACCACGGATGGGCAAAATTTGGCCTGTACCTGTAACACCCTGGAGTAAGTTAAAATTGAATGATTTGTGAAGTATGGGTGCAGGAGTGGTTGTCGAGTCTCGACCAATGTTTTAGAAATCGAATAGGATTGGACAGTGAATCGGTTGGGTTTGTTAAAATTGTCCGATGATTTGTTGTAGGGCAGTCTAGCCGGACTAATCTGGTCTTGTAGCTGGCTTCTGATTTAGCCGGTTTGACACAAAACGCTAAACGCTTGGCTCTTACTTATTAATATCCTATGTCAAACTCATCTCACGTCGCTTGATGTTTTAATGCCTTGACGTTCATGCGACGCAAGTCATAAATTGATTGGGCATGTAAGCTTCTTAAATCTTGTCCCAACAAGCTTAACGGTTTGTGGTCTAACCCGGCTTGTCCGAGGCCGGATGCTGGAGGTCAGCCGAAATAGATATACCAATCTTCTACCACCAGTTTAACCGGTCGGTCAAAACCAATACACTCTACTTTAGATTTATGTTTTTGTATTTGAACTAGGCTTCATATTAACAGTTTCTGAGTTTCACCTTTTTCTAGTAAAACCATTTAAACAACTTGACCAATTTTACTTCCTACACTTCTAAGCTGGTACATTTTTTCAAAATTTTTTATACATAAAATATAATATGAATGATCATTTCTTTATATAACTGGTTTATGGGTTGGACTTCCACTTTCATATTTGGTTTGGATCAGTGGCGGACCCAGGAATTTTTTCATGGGGGTGCGGAACATTTTTAAAAATTTTAGGCTCCGAGGTATATAAGTAAAAAAATTGGTTCGTATCGGGTCGGTTCGAGTCGGGTCGGGTCATGTAAAACAAAAGAACATCAAACTAAATGGTTGATATGGTCCTCTTAGTAGATATGCCCTTCTAATCTCATCTCGTTGATTCACGTTATATGATTCAATCGGCTTGCGATTATAAGCATCCGAAGGAAGAGTATCCACATCAACGAATTCGGAAGATATATCAACTTTCCTCTTGAGAAATCGCGCCATAACGTCCCTACTCATGGTTCCTATCGGCTATCACAAACAAATTGATCTATAAGTTCATGGCTCCATAACATGTTACATAATGTATCAAGTATTCAAACACTAGAAATCATAATGTAAATCACACTAAAAATCATCTAAACATCATATACACCATTAAAAGACAAAATATCACCATTATCACTAACAAAACATAAATATATAACCCACCACAAAATAAAATATCACCACTAACAAGAAGCACATGTCTCCTGCTATCAAAAAATCACTTCCGGTGGCTACCGGTTCTGTCCCACCCCACCAAAAAATCAACCAAAAATCATCAAAAATAACAAACAAAATTACCCGTGTTCGATCGGCGGTGGTATGATGGCTGATTACGGTGGTATGCGGCTGTTGTTGTCGTTGATGTTCTGATCGCTGGCGTGCGTGTAGGGATGATAGAGAGCGGGAGAGAATACGTAAGGGTTTTGGGCTTGTTTATTTTATTTTAGTATGAAATATTGTTGATTTGTTGGGTTTGTTTATTGGGCTAAGACTTAGTAGTGGGCTAGTTAAAGGTATTGGGTATTTGAGTTTAGTTATTTAGGTTTTAAAAGTTATATAATTTAGGTAGTGTTTTTTAAAAAATAAGAGTTTACTAAAAAATTTTTTAAAATATAAATGGATAACACTTTTTACCTAAGGGGTGCGGACAAAAAAAATCCAAGGGGTGCGGACGCAAAATTTCAAGGGGTGCGGACGCAAAATTTCAAGGGGTGCGAACAAGATTTTCGACGGAACTTAACACTAATTTTTTTTTTTCCTGGAGGTGCGCCCGCCCACCTTGGGCAACACTTCAGTCCGCCCCTGGTTTGGATTCTGGTTAAAGATTTCTTCATATTTGGTTTTGATGTTGCATAGAATTGGGTCCCAACATGATCTTTTTACTTCTAACAAAGCACGGCCACATGAACACACCCATAGGCAAAAACACCATCCATGCCCACGATTGCAGACAACACTCGTGACCTGGCCTGTCACCAATTCCAGAGGAAATCTACCGCCCGAAGGTCCACTGTAATAAAACCCATGGCTCGTGCATACCATTTTGTCACGAGTAAGACTCCAATCGAGAATCTTCCCTAAAGAAAGTCACCGGGTAGTGCTAGAGCACTTCCGATTTAGTACCATGAATGTTTTCAATTGGAATAATAAAGTTTCTAATCAAACAAACCATATAAAAATACCTTTCATGTCATTTTATACTTTTCTGAACTTTTTTATACGCTTTTAGTTGAATTTTAAGTTTATTTTACCTTTCACAGTGATTTATTATAAGTTTCGTGATTGTGCGGTTATGCTATGTTCACAATATATTTCTCGATTGTTTCCCTAGTAGGACATACATGCTAGCCTACAAACATACGACGAAAACCAAACTGCAAATGGATTACCCAGCCACCCTCCCAGGAGAAAACCCACAACTAGAAAAACCCCTTGGCTTAAGCTGGAACAAAATTTTTCCAATGTGAGACTCCAACCCATGACTTTACTTCCCATTTGGAAAGTCATAGGGCTACCACTCGAACAGAAGGCTCGGTGGTAAGTGGAGGTATAACTAAGTTGTTAATTTTGTAAATGTTATTATGTTAGTACGTTACCATGTGTTTGTTAGCGTAGTCATAGACAATCTTTGCTAACTTTTGTATTTCGAAGTTGATCTAGAAGCGGATGGTCTAAGCTACCCTTTCAAGTTGATATGAAGAAGGCTTCAACACTACAATTGATTTAAAAAGAAAATTGAATAACATAGTTTAAACATTGTAGATATGCTGTCACGATACGCCTCAACATCGGAAGGTTTGTGTCAGTGAAATCAAACCCACATTTTATAAACACTTAGGGGATGTTTGACAACTTCTGAATGTGTAAGGGGCTGTTTGACAACATCTGAATGGTTAAGTGTTTAACTAATAAAAGGTCTAAACCATTACGTGCTAAACTAGTAAGAGGTCTGAACCATTAAGAACCTGTATAATGCTTAACCGTTCAAAGGCAAATGTCTGACCAATTCAGATTAGAGGTTTTAACCATTCAGACTCTGTATAATGCTTAACCATTCAAAGGCAAATGTCTGAACCATTCAGGCATCTGCTCGTGAAACAAACAGTCTGAACCATTAAGTGCTGAACCAATAAGATGTCTGAACCATTAAGAGCTTCATTAAGAGGTAAACAAACAGCTCCTAGGTGTTGAACCAGTAAGAGGTCTAAACCATTAAGTATTGGGCCAGTAAGAAGTTTGAACCATTTAGAACCAGTATAATGCTTAATCATTCAGAAACAAATGTCTGACCAAATCAGATAAGAGGTCTTAACCATTTAGACTCCATATAAGGTTTAACCATTCAGAGACATATGTCTGAACCATTCAGATATCTGCTCGCGAAACAAACAGTCTGAATCATTAAGTATTAAACGAGTAATAGGTTTGAACTCTTAAAAACCCATTTAGAGCTAAAACTAACAACCCTTAGGTTGAACTATTAAGAGCTAAAACAAATAGCCCGTTAGCTAAAACAATAGCGTTAAATATACAAACCCACATATTTCTACTATATCTAAACCAAAGATAAGCACCCCATATTTAAAGCAACAAGTTTCTTGATAAATCCAACTTTGCTCGAATTGAGGGCTCAAAGATATCAAAATTAAATGCATACATACATGCACGCACATACACATATATGGAGGCAAACATATGTGAATATGAGAGTGAGAGACAAGAGACTACACATATAAGAGAAAAAAGATGCATACATATGTGAATATGAGAGTGAGAGACAAATATGAGAGTGAGAGACAAGAGAGTACGCAAAGGCTTCATGATCTTGAGAGCTTCATACATCTTGTGATCGAGTGTGTCTAGACTATTTGTTTATAAATCGATCAAAGTTTATTCTCTTCATTTCTTTTCAATCATCTGATTAATATGCACGGTGGCGTTATTCGACACATTATTCAACACGTGACACACGCTTTGCATTTATTTTATATATAAAAAATTAAAGAAATGTATTAATCTTAAAAACAAAACATTATAATATAACGCCAAAGACAATCAACATCCGCACGTCACACCCCACAAGCCTCTCCACGCTGGTTAAAAACCTCCCGCCCCCTCCCCCATGCCACCCTCCAGGCCACCCAGGGCTGGTTTACCTGGCGTGGAGCATCTTCCACGCCCACTAATGGCAAGACACTAAAACATCACGTGATCGAAAACATTGTAATTAAGTTGGATTCTAATCCGCAATATAGATTGTACAAGTTATATTAGATGCTAAGGGGGGAGAGGGCGGTCCGTTATGGACTCCCCATCACTCGTTGATGTATCACTAACACCGCCGCCACCACCCATATCACGAGTGATAGTTTTGACGCGTTGATATTATCACGGGTTGAACATATTGATGAATGAATGTGTATGACTTGTACATTGTGTATTAATACTTGTACATTGGAATCCCATCACTAGTGATACCACCCCCACTGCAATTCTATCACTAGTGATAGAAAATTTGGTGATGACATGGCATGAGTTGATTGGATATTGGGAGTGATAGAATTCTATCACTAGTGACCACCCCCCTCCCCTAATAAGTCATATTAATTAAATTATTGTAATAAATTATATTGAACTCTAACAAGTCATACATATTAAAACAGACCAGTAGATAGTAAAAATAAAATATGTGAACACTATTTACATACTCGGTTTCTTCATAAAATACTAAAATTATCATATAACTTACTCACACATTTGTTTTATGTTATTTATGTCATATTATATAAAAATACATCAAAGAAAAACTGTCGGGTAGGTTTCTTGGTAACAAATTACATTAGCAAAAATGTGTTGTTGTACATGAACATGGACCCATAAAAATCCACTAGAGAGAAGCTTCACCAATCAAACACCAATGTCCAGATAACCCTAATAACTCAACGAATCAGCAATCTGATAAGACCGAGTCATGGGTCCACAAATGAGAAACCCTACTCTCCGTATTTCCTTCTCAGCTCACACTGAACCCCACCAAAACCACTCGAGCTTGGGTAATCACAAACCGTGACTTTTGGGGACCAACACAACAATAATTCTAATGACCAGTGGTCTGGTATATATTTGCAATGCCACAAAGCCCATGCACCACACTATGACATTTTACTATTTTAGTACTCATAAGTCAAATCAAGCTCTATAACTTCTCTTACTTTTTTTTCATTCTTTGTTCATTTTGCTCTCTTTTTGGTTCAACTCCTTTGCAAGATCAAACCCTCATGATTGAGGGAAAGAAACCCGCGAATTCTGTTGGTGGCAAAATGGTAAGGGCATGTGACCGTTGCGTAAGAAAGCAGGCTCGATGGTATTGTGCTGCTGACGACGCTTTCCTTTGTCAAAGTTGTGATGCCTCCATACACGGGGCTAACCATTTCGGTGGTCAGCATGAGAGGGTCCTTCTCCAGACTGGACCCTCTAAACCTTTTGGTTCAGGTGAACCTGAACCAACCTGGCACCAGGGGTTCACTCGTCGTGCGCGCACTCCACGAAAACGGGCTAAATCCTCTTTCAAGGTAGAAGGAAAGAAGACCACAATAAACTCTTCAGTTTCTTTAGTTCCTGAGATAGGTAGTTCAGATGCATCATTGCTCGATGATGATGAAGAAGTAGAACAACAACAACGTCTTTTGTATTGTGTTCCGGTCTTTGATGCTTTTGAAACTGAATTATGCAATGAATCTAATGAAATAGGTAGGAGCTTGCCTTTTATGGTGGATAACAACCAAGAAGATCAAACATGTCATTTGGATGATCTTCATGGGTTTGGTCATCCAACAGATGATAATTTGGAGCTCATGGAATTTGCTGCCGATGTTGAAAGCTTCTTAGGAAAGGAGTTTGATAATACATCATGTAAGATTGAAGATTTGGGGTTAACTAACAACTATAAAGAAGAAGATGATACTAAAAATATAGAAACTTGCTTTGATGAAAATAAAGTGAAAGTTGAAGATAAAGAAGTGGAAGAAATTTTAGGTTTTGATTTTGATGCAACTAGGGAAACACTAGATTGGGACTTTGATTATGAGTCCACAATGATGATCAAAGAAGAGGAGATGAAAGTGGTGGCAGGTATCGAGAGGGAGCATACAATGACGGTGTTAAGCGATCAATGTAATGAAAAGAAGGTGAGAACATCAAGCATGATTTTGCGGATAAATTATGAAGATGTGATCAATACTTGGGGTGACCAAGGCTCTCCTTGGACAAACGGAATCCGCCCAGAACTCAACTCGGATGGTTACTGGCCTGATTTCATGGTTCTCACCCTTTATCTATATCTATCTATCCATTTGTTTATCAATCTATTAGTCTTTATTTAATCAAGAAGTAATGTTTTAGGGGTCGCAATGTGCGTGGAATACCAATCCGTCATATGGAGGTGTTGGGAGATGTGGTGGAGGAAGAGAAGCAAGAGTCTCAAGGTATAGAGAGAAAAGAAGATCACGCTTATTTTCGAAGAAGATAAGGTATGAAGTGAGAAAACTAAATGCAGAGAAAAGGCCAAGAATGAAAGGGAGATTTGTGAAAAGAGGGACCTTTGAAGAACCTCCTTCAACTTCTTGTTTCCCAACTTATCTTATCAAGACCAACTAGTACTAAATCCATCAACAAACAAACTTTGTTCAGTAATTTGTTGCATACTTTTGGACAACCAACTTCCTGATTTTGCTTCTTTGTATTTTCATCTGATGTATATGATAATAATGACGCACATATAGTTGCAATTTGAGTTGCATGCACTTTATTACTTTAATGAAAATCCAATCAAACTTGATGCTCCTTCCTCTGGTTTAGCTTCCAATTTCACTCTTGTCCTATGTTTTCTTGTCACCAAAATCAACTTTCCCCCTCTTTCCCAATGCATCAGTTCAGGTGTAGTCAAGTAGATGCTTTGGTCAATGTATTAGTTTAATTGAATGCTAGTGGAACATTTATGTAAAATTTCATTCCTTTTACTTTTTTGGACTTCTAATGTTGTGGGAGTACCCAGTCATTAGGTATGAAATATTAGTTTCATACTAAACTTGCTTCTTATACTCGTAAAGGATGTCGATTAAGCTATTGTTGATAATTTTAGTGTTGCCAAACTATTTTGGTCAATTGGGATTTATTTAGGCTCAAACTATCCACACACCCTATCTGCCTATTTAGACACCCTTTGCCTCGTATATGCCTCGTATAGGGCTATACGGGGCGTATAGGCTCAAAATAAGTTTTCTGTCTTAAATAAATAAAAATAACAAGTACAGGATATGATACAACACCTGTATGGCTGTATAGGCCTATACGAGACCTAAACCACATCTATAGTCCTATGCGAGACATACACTACACCTACAGGCCTATACGAGTTATTATAATTAATATGAGTTTTTTTATAATTAATATTAGAGTTATTATAATTAATATGAGTTTTTATAATTAATATTAGTGTTATTGATATTAATATGAGTTTTTGTAATTAATATTAGTGTTATTATAATTACTATGAGTTTTTTATAATTAATATTAGTGTTATTGATATTAATATGAGTTTTTTTTAATTAATAGTATTGTTATGGATATTAAAAAGAGAAAACAAAAAAAAAATTAAAAATATATGCCTCATATAGGGCTAGACTGGGCGTATAGTGTGGTCCAAAAGACCATTATAGCCCTGTTTTGCCCCCAGTCTGGGTCTAACTCAGGGCTAAAATGGTAATTTGCATTATAATCATACGCCTCATACGGCCTATACTAGGCATATAAAAGAGGCAAAAAAGTCCAATTTACCCCCAGTCTAGGCTTCACTCAGGGGTAAAATAGTCTTTTTCGTCTAGATGCCCTATATAGGCTATACGCGGCGTATAGACCTATACGAGACGTATACGAGGATATGTAAATAGAGACTAGGGTGTGTGAATATGTAGACCCTTTATTTAAGACCAAAGAGGGTTGGAATAACACTGAGTTTAGAGCTACTTGTGACACATGATATCCCTAATTTTGATATGATTGAAATTTGTGACTTGTGTTATTAAATTGTTGACCAAGTATGGGCGTATATCACATACATGTCCCTATACAGTTAATGTAATTATCAAGAATGTAGATTAAAGGATATAAACATATATTGGATGAAGATTGAGGATTATACATGACCAATAATGAAGATTAGGAATTACATGTTATCATAAATAGAGATTAGGGTTAATTTACATTCATCAAGTGTGACGATTGGCGAGCATTTGCATCCAATAATTGAAGATTGAGGATGACTAAATGAAGATCATGGTTCATACACAACAAATATGATGAAGTTTGAGCTTACAAATTATGAAAACCAACAAAAATACGTGAAGATTAAAACCTAACCTTAAACCGAATCAGTTAGGATTCTAAAGAGGATACAAAAATGATTTTCATATAGTCTAAATGAATTTATAAAAATATCATCTTTATAATACCATGATGAGGATATCCTTAAGATATTTTTATAAAACCTCAAGTTAGTTTTTATAGTCTTGCAAAATTTATAGAGTTGGTTTTTAAATTGGTCGATGGAACTAACTAATCTAAGTATACTTTCAAATGACATCCACATTGAAAACACAAAGTGAGTTGTTTTAACCAGATAAAATCCAAACATTTTGAGAAAACATCTTAAACTCTTTACAAATCACAAAAGTAATCTTTACCATTTTCATGATTAACATATTTCTAAGCTACCAAGTCAAATGCTACTTTCTTGAAACTTAAAATCTAATATAAATGTGTGAATATGGGTTACAATGGATGGTCTAACTATACATAATGTTCACAACACAAAACAACAAAAAATACCAATCCAGGCGTTCCAAGGTCAATGGACCGACCTTGATTTGTTAGAGCGGTGATTACTATCTCTTGAGATTAGTGAAACATAGAAGGCGATCACTATCTCGGACTAGTGAAATGAAGAAGGTGATCACTACCTTGGATTAGTGACACGTTGTTAGGTGATCAATACTTTGCTTTGTGAAACGCTTGTATCGGTGATCTCTTTCATTTAAGAGAAATGATTAGTGGATAAACTCTCTATTGGAGAATCAGGGAGAGGCCATAGAGTGGATCAGTTAACATCCACTTAAACCTATATGAATCTGTTTTGTTATTTCGTCCCCAAACTCTTAAATTACTTGCATTATATTGTTGTTGGGTTTCAAACAAGTGACAAAGCTTCATAAGTAGTGTTTAATCAAGCAAATTTTAAGAAAACTTATTCATCCCTTCTAGTTTTCTACAAACTTGAATAAATATTAATACAATTTAAGAGGTGTGGAGTACATACTCATTTAAGACTAGTATGATTTCAGGCATTTAAAAACCTCAGGGTTGTAGGGGGCATCGTGGGGGGTTCCAAAGGGGCACCACCTCTGGCAAATTAGAAAGCCATTGGAATTTAGTTTCTTCAATTTTCATGATTGATGGAAAGTTTAAGTTGACGGTTATCAGTAGTTAGTTGCTACTATTTATAGTGGTGACCGAGATTAGCAACAACTTGGCTCATTAGTGCAAGTGTGATTAGTAGTGATTGATCAGTGGTGACTGATCGTTAGCAACAACTTGTTTATTAGTGGCAAGTTGGTTGATCAATAATTTTTGAGTTACCACTGATGTGGTTTTTCTGATGAGGGCTTTTCATCCGTCGAACCTTGCTCTTTTTGTTACCAAAAACCTTTTACATCTTAGCGACAAGCTCTCCATTCCATGTTATGGTTCGTTAGTGACACTTAAGCTCGATCATACAAAAACTATACTCATTTCCTTATGGTAAACAAATTCTCCAAACCGCATGACCAATCAATAGTTGAGATTAGGTGGTCACCAAATAACTCAAAAAACAAGTGGGGACAGGCAAAATAGAAAAAAAAAACCCAGTAGTGTTGACTTTTAAACCCACGTTCCTCACGATTTTTAAACATCCATAACTTTTTCATATTTTCTATTAAAATTACACCAGAGAATTTTATTCTCCTTGGCTATTGTTATGATATTTTTTAATTAAAAAATATATTTTACAAGTTGGGTAGAAACCGAATAAATTGTTGAATGAAGGGAGACACCACTAGAGATTAAAACATAGCTTTGATTCAATGTTTAAGGAGCCGATGGGTAAAAAAAAGATGTTTTTATAATCACAAAAGATTTTCGGTAGTCACAAGCAAGCAAGGAGTTTGGTGGGCATGAGGATGTAAAAGAGGTGGTATGGGCATGTGGAAGTGATCGGGCCCAATGGAATGGAATGGATTTTCTTTCAAGTTCACAAAGTCTATTTGGCCACTACTTATTTCACACAAGTAATGAATAGATTCCACTCATTGAAAGAGGTTGTAATCCATCCTTCATATCTATTATGGTAAACGGCTCACCGACCATGGAATTTCAATCGTCAAGAGGCTTGAGTCGAAGAGATCCATTATCCCCATAATATATGGTCTAAGAGTATTTAATATGTTAGGTGTAGAAGAAGATTTCAAAAAAACTAAACAAAAAAACCTGTACAGTTGGTTTATGTTAATTTGATGATTATTTGGTCCAAGCCCCAAGGTTAGCCGATTAGGCAGGGTAGCTGCCGCATGAAAAATATTTAAAAAGAAAAGAAAGGTGTTTTTTGGTGCAGGCTTACTTATTTGGTCCATGGTTAGCTGATTACGCGTGTCATTTAGCCAAAAGAAAATGTTAAAACTCGGGTGTAGAACCACCATAGTCATTCATCACCTGGTATGGCCAAAGAATTGCCTAAACACGTGACCAGTCGTTTTCTGGTAGATCGATTCCCGACAGTGTCCGAGGGTTGGACCAACATAAATACCCCATAGCGTGGCTGCAGGCTGAAGATCATTGGCGGAGACCACGTCGGACAATTTTGAAGCTTATGAGTTATGACACATCTTGCAATGTTGAGTGCACCCTCAACCACGAGTACTTGCACATTAGTGAAGGCACCCTCAACAAAGCAAAAATTGGTAACCAAACCTTTTGAGTTGTCATCCAGGTTGCATCTGCTTGTGCCTGACATACATGTTCGATGTGTAGATACATTTTCTTAGATGTTTAAATCAAAACGCCATTCATGCGTTAACATCATTTTCGTTTAATCTAACCATGGTTAACCTAAAATTAGACGAGTGACATAATAGAATGCAGAAACTGAAAAACATCACAACCGTATGATGGGGATAACAGAATACAGAACATGTAAAAAAGGAAGGACTTTGATGGGAGAATTAAATATTCACACAAGTTAGAACAACGATATAATAAATTTATAGTTTCACAACACGAATGAGTCATAAAACGGTATATGTGCAAAAACGCCAGTCACAAGCCTAAAGTAAGGGAGCCACTCGGTCATTCTGTGTACACATATATACAATTCACATTCAAAAAAGGTGAATGGCACCAAATATACTCAGAATTAAGTTACTGCACATCGACCCCCTCTTTGTTATTATTCTACACAGTTTCCCCATGCCGGAGCCCATTATCACCAGGGTCCATGTAACACCCCGTGTTTTCCCAAAAGTCAAAGTCAAAGTCAAGAGTTGACTGTTATTGGAATTAAAGATCAATAAAGATTAATTTCATTTTAGTTTCATTTTGATTTTCATATTATTTGGAGTAAGTGTTGTATAATCAAACTAATCGGCCGATAATCGAACTGTGAATCAACGACCGACTGTGAATGATAGGAAGTAACAATGCAATAAAGCTAGTCAATCAATAATCAAGCTAATCAAATCAATCATCGAACTCAAGTGTGGATAATTTTAATGCTTTTATACGTGTGTGTGTGCCTTAAGTGTTACTTGTGCATGTTACTTTTATGTTAAAAGGTGTGGTGAATCAATCAAATCAATCGAGAATCGAAGGATAATCAAACTCAATCGAAACCGACTTTGAAAATAGGTTGTAAGGATGCCTGTATGTTAGATATAGTAGTTGGGACTGAAAGAAATTTGAATAGGAACTCTATCCTACTCTACTCCTCAATTATCGAACTCGAAATATCAAAAATCGACGCGAAACACTCAAAACCAGGCAAGCCGATCGAACAGGGCAACCTGATCGAACAGGCTAGCCGATCGAACAGGCTGTTCGATCGGACAGCCGCTCGATCAGGGATGCTGTTCGATCAGCCAACCCTTTCCACTTTTGGAAGCCTATAAATAGGGCTGTCCTTGTCAAGCTTTCCACTTTTGGAAAAGCTCTGACCGACCAGCCTTCTATTCTCGCCATTTCTCAGATTTCTCTCAAACCTGTAAGTATTTCGCTCTAATCCTTGTACGTTTTTGTTCATTAATCGATTCTCCATCTTTCTATCTTTCAAAACTTGGATTTCAACCGCGAAATCACCAAGATCTAGGTGTTCTTGGATGATGTCATCATGGTGTTCTTCAAGAACACTAAGTTTTGACATCATTCCACCATGAATAGCTTAGATCTAACCGATTTCCACATAAATAACCTAAAATCTACCAAAGATCTTAACATTTCACGGTGGAAAAGGATTGGAAGATGGGTTTTCATCTATCTTTCAACTCTTTTACACTCAAAACGGTGAAAACGAGACTTGAACCGATTTATAAATCAATCTAAACAAACACATGGTTCAAGACTCGGGTTCTACCGAGAGATATACCGATTTCGGGTTAAACGTTAAACTTAGGTTCCAAACCGTCTCTGACCGAGCTTGGGTGATTCCTGCTCGAGTCAGTAGACTAAGTAGGGACTTCAGCTTTGTGGTTCAACTCGTAGTCAAAATATCTCTAAAACATCAACAATTAACGGGAATAACCAAGTGTTAAGTGATAGATTAACCGAATCGAGAAGCTGGCCGAACGGCTAGGCTGTTCGATCGAACAGCCCAACCGAACGACTACGCCAGCCGATCGGCTAGGCTAACCGATCGACTAGCACCTGGACCCACCAACTCACAAAAGTGTAGTATTGACGAGGTACTGTTCGATCGACTACGCCACTCGATTGAACATTACTGCTCGAATCATGAGATACTATACTTCAACACTTAACCTTTTCGAAACATTGGAATGTCACCCGATCGAGCATGCCACCCGATCGAGTGACACTTTGCCAACCCTCAGCTGCTAACCGATCGGTTGGGCTAACCGATCGAACAGCCCGTTCGATCGGCCAACTTGAAAGGTAATGCTGCAAGAACTTCAAAAGTTCAAACCATCATACACAAACACATCTTTCTCATCCAAGGAAGAAACAATCCACTTGAAGGAACCAGCCGATCGAGCCAGCCGGCCGATCGAATGGATGTTCGAACGGACTTTCAAACCAATCGAACAGCCCACTCGATCGAACTGCCGTCCGATCGAATGGCCTACTCGATCCAAGTACATTGTTTACTTTTTTCCGCGTTACTCATCGTTGTGTTATCGAACTATTCAGGCTAACCTATTCTCTGTGCTCCTTTCAATCCACAACCAACCACTGTGAGTATACTCGATCCCTTTTTGCTTTCAGCACTTTTGGGTGTTACATACGTAATCTATCAAATTCACAACGACACAAACTATTGGAACGCTAACCTACTTGCATGTATTACTTGACTAAATGATTACTGTTTATTATGTTTACACGTGGAGTGCTATCTGCCTACTTTAGCAACGTAGTACTATAGTTTGGACTCAGCACCCGTTCACACGGGGGTTGCTAAGGACAATTACTTGCATGGATTACAGTGGTAATCATGTATTGCGAACTGTCTCGGACAGTCAACTCGAAGTCGTTGGTATCGATGGTCCCATGTTGATAATTTACATGCATCGTTTGCCCTTGTGTACGTGCTTGGTTATGCGTAAACTTTTCGAACTTTATATGCTATATCAAACTTGTGTACTCACCTTTACATTATATGTATTGACTTTTATTTTAACGTATGTGACAGGTGTTTAAGCTACTAGCGTGCTAGGGAAGCGAGGCAATAATAAGCTTCTAGGAGCCTGTGACCTTAGGACAGTGTCCACATACCTGCTCCAGGGCCATAATTATCTGTAGATCTTGTACTGGCACCTGTAGTCAGTAAGATCTACAGTTAGCCGTCTAGAAGTCTTAAGACAATATTTTAATTCGGTCTGTAATAATTAAGAATTGAGTTGTCGGGACAGTTCCCATATTGTTTAGTTGATTTCTATGATAACTTGTTATTATTTGGGACACGGTATGGGACGTGTTATATAACTGAATTGTATGTTAGTTGTTGTGGAAACTTCTAAACAATCTGTTTCGCTCAGTGCCGCGCCCCGATGATTCCGCCATCGGTTGGGGTGTGACAGATTGGTATCAGAGCCATAACTATAGGGAATTAGGTTAGACACGATCTAGTCCGGATCGCTGTCTTAGAGACCTAGACTATAGCTAGGAACCAAGAGACCAAGTTTATGTGCTTATTTTATGTTGTTTCCTTCTATTCTATCATTACATCCGAACTCCGAGCCAAATTTTGTAATTTGGACGGGATTAGGAGTGAAACCCGCGAATTCCTGCCTAAATTACAAATTTTTGCCAATTATTTTGTGCGATTTCTATCAACAAACGGGGGAGAATTATACCAAATTAGGGCTGAAACCCGTAATTTGATGAAAACTTTCCTCTAAATTTTCTTAAAACAAGGAAGAAATTGCTGAGCTAGGGGTGAAACCCTAACCTTGGCAGTTATTCCAACTTTATTTCATCTCGCCAAGGCAATTGACGGACTCCAACGACCTGAACTCACGAGTATGGCCTAGAATGCGCGTGCATAATGCCCAAGAATCGAGGCAGAAACATGTCCCCTAGAGTCGAAAGTGACGACAAGTCAACTGTGAATAGTTAAATTGCCATGGTTAGTCAAAGTCTAGTAGCCGCAGACAATCCATTTTCCGATTTTGAGTGTTGCTTCGTTGATTTTATATGATTTACCTGTTTACGTGTTTTAAAATTCGCTGATTGCTCCATTTGTTATCAATCTGCGTGACCTTTGTTGCTATCCTATCTCGGTTCAAATCCCTGTTGATGTGATCTAAACGGAACCAGTGTGCTATGCCACGCTATACGACTAAGTTAGACGATACCATGTGATGCTATCCGATATGCAAAACGAACGACACTCGACTTGTGGTTATAGGTTTCTGTTTTCTGACAGCCTCTGTGATAAAATTTCGTACGTGTTTAGGGAATTAAGTGCTCTATTTGCTTAATTGCTTATGTGCCCTAATTGCTTCTGTGCTTATGTGCCTCTATGATGATGTGCTTATGTGTTTATATGTGTTACGTGACGTGAGATGCGACGTGATTCTAAGCTTTAGTAAACTAAGACGTGCGAGATTCGAATTCGTTGTGTTGAGCCCTATGGCGATGTCTATTGCAGACCATGTCGTCATCATCAAGAACTCGCCAAAACCTTTCCCGTCAGGAAAAGAGAGACCGACGTCTCGCCAAGCTCATCTCAAGGTCTGTAGCGAAAGCTGTCAGCGAGGTGTACGAAAACACCAGCAAGTCGTCGGAAGAATCCCGAACCCTCACTGAATCCAGCAAAGCTCCGTTCAGTTTCAAGCAATTTAAGGCGTGTGGACCGAAGGAGTTCACTGGTGAAGAGGGCCCTACAGGCTTATTTCACTGGTTTGACTCAGTGGAAGTTACCCTTCGTCAAAGCGGATGCCCGGATCATCTTCGAACTCTCAATGCTACCGGTGTCTTCCAGTCGCGGGCATTGGACTGGTGGACAGCCGAAAGGAATAAGCGCGGGAACGACGCTGCCTACGAGCTGACGTGGGAGGAACTGAAGGCTATCATGCTGGACGAGTTCTGTCCTCCCCACGAGCGCCAAAAGTTGGAGGATGAGTTCTGGACCATCAAGCAGAAGGAGGGCGACAACGCTGGTCTCACCGCCCGTTTCAAACAACTGAGCATTATCTGTCCAGACCAGGTCAAGACTCCCGAGATGACCATCAAGAAATACATCCGTGCTCTTCCGGATTGTGTTGCAGATTTTGTGTTCGCCGCCAAACCCGCATCAATCGAGGAAACCTACCTACTCGCTGCCGAGATTAATGACAAGCGAGTTAAGGCTGGTGTCTGGGATAAGCCATCCAAGTCGTTGCATCAAGTTACTACCGCATCAACCGACAACCCTACTGCTCAAGCCTCCAAGTCCTCGAGAAGAAGAAAGAAGAACAAGAGTTGTGCCGCCGCAACCAATGCTGCTCCT
This sequence comes from Helianthus annuus, assembly GCF_002127325.2. NCBI lineage: Eukaryota > Viridiplantae > Streptophyta > Magnoliopsida > Asterales > Asteraceae > Helianthus > Helianthus annuus. The sequence continues at coordinate 11,610,470 of NC_035438.2, forward strand.
CTTCAGTCAGTACCGCCACAACAGCAACAACCACAGCGCACTGCGCCAGTGATCAATGCGCCGCCGGCTAAGCGTGCGTACACCGGCCCCCACCCACTCTGTGCTACATGTTCTTATCATCACCCGGTGGGTGTGGCCTGCCGTTACTGTGCCCACTGCAACGTTTACGGGCATTTCACTACGAATTGCCGCTATGGTCCTCGTCAAACGCAAGCTCAAGCCGCTGTTAACCAAGCCCTGCTACCTGCTCCTCAAGCTCCTCAAGCTGCACAGGCCCCGGCAAACAATGTTCGGACCTGCTTTGCATGTGGTGACCCTAACCACTTCGCAAACCGGTGCCCGAACAGAGTGGTGAAACAAGAGGCCCAACAACCCCAGCAACAACAACAACAGCCTCAACAACAAGCCGCTCACGCCAGAACTTTCAACATCAACGCACGCCAGGCTCAAGCTGATAACAACGTGGTCAATGGTACGTTCCCTGTGAATGGTATATATGCATCATGTTTGTTTGATACTGGAGCCGATAACTGCTTTGTGTCATTTGAATTTGAGAAGCTACTTAGACGTAAGCGCTCTTATCTTTCGTCACCCTTCGAAGTGGAAGTCGCTACCGGAAGAACCCTTGCTGTCAATTCTGTACTCCGTGATTGTACTCTCAAGCTCAACAATCATATATTCCCGATTAATCTCATTCCAATGCAGCTCGGAAGTTTCGATGTCATAGTAGGCATGGACTTTCTTCGTGAAAACCATGCTGAAATTGTGTGTTCCGATAAGATGATTCGTTTTGTGCTAGCTAGTGGTGATATTCTATGTGTTTATGGTGAAACTACTGCAAAAGATCTCAAGCTCATGTCATGTCTTCAAGCTCGCAAATATCTCCGCAAGGAATATCGAGCCTTCTTGGCCAACATTGTTGTAGCAGAGACGGACAAGAAAAGGAAAGTTGAAGTCAAGGATGTTCCCGTTGTCCGAGAATTTCCTCAGGTGTTCCCTGATGATCTTCCTGGATTACCTCCAAGTCGTGATATCGACTTTCGAATCGACCTTATTCCAGGAGCCAACCCAGTGGCCAAAGCTCCGTATCGACTCGCTCCATCTGAGATGCGAGAACTCTCAAACCAACTCCAAGAGTTACTTGAAAAAGGCTTCATTCGCCCGAGCACTTCTCCATGGGGCGCACCAGTCCTTTTCGTCAAAAAGAAGGACGGGTCGTTCCGAATGTGCATCGATTACCGGGAATTGAACAAGCTGACCATCAAGAACCGATACCCCTTACCGAGAATCGATGATCTGTTTGACCAATTACAAGGTGCTCAGTGTTTCTCCAAGATTGATCTACGTTCAGGCTACCATCAGTTGCGGATTCAAGAGGAAGACATACCCAAAACCGCTTTTCGAACCCGATACGGCCACTACGAATTTGTTGTCATGCCTTTTGGTTTGACCAACGCACCCGCGGTCTTTATGGATCTGATGAATCGCGTGTGTAAACCGTTCTTAGACCGTTTCGTCATTGTATTTATCGACGATGTCCTGATCTATTCCAGATCGAGGGCCGAACATGCGCAGCATTTGCGATTGGTTCTCGAGTTGCTTCAGGGAAACCAACTCTACGCCAAATTCTCCAAGTGTGAGTTCTGGATGGAGGAGGTTCAATTTCTGGGTCACATTGTGAATAGTCGGGGTATACACGTTGATCCTGCAAAGATTGAGGCCGTCAAGGGATGGGTTACGCCAAGGAATCCGTCAGAAGTTCGCTCTTTTCTAGGATTAGCAGGTTACTACCGGCGATTCATCGAAGGATTCTCAAAGATTGCTGTACCGCTTACCTCCCTTACTCATAAAGACAAGCCTTTTGTGTGGGGAACCGCGCAGGAGACTGCTTTCCAAACCCTCAAACACATGCTGTGCCATGCACCAGTTCTTACACTGCCGGACGGAAGCGATGACTTCGTTGTCTATTGTGATGCTTCAAACCTTGGACTTGGCTGTGTTCTCATGCAACGAGACAAGGTTATAGCTTACGCATCTCGACAGCTCAAAATCCACGAGAAGAACTATACAACCCATGACCTTGAGCTAGGCGCAGTTGTCTTTGCCTTAAAGATTTGGCGACACTACCTGTATGGTACAAAGTGTACGATCTTCACCGATCACAAGAGCCTACAACATATCTTTAATCAGAGAGAACTCAATATGCGTCAACGCCGATGGGTAGAACTTCTCAACGATTACGACTGTGAGATCCGTTATCACCCAGGCAAGGCGAATGTAGTTGCAGACGCCCTCAGCAGAAAGAATTACGTGATAGGTGTTCGAAACATCCAGGCTCAGTATAACCTCGAAGCTCTCATCCGCGAAGCACAACACGCTTGCTTTAACGAGCGTACGTTGAAGAAAGAACGAATCTATCACGATGGAACTCAGCTCGTGAGCAAAGCCAACGGGATATTCTATTATCTGGACCGAATCTGGGTTCCGAGGAGGACAGATTTGCGAAAGATCATCATGAACGAAGCCCACAAATCCCGATATTCCATTCATCCCGGTGCGGACAAAATGTACCAGGACATTCGCTACAAGTACTGGTGGCCTGGGATGAAAAGGGATATTGCTCTATATGTTGGTAGCTGTTTAACTTGTGCAAGAGTCAAGGCTGAACACCAAAGACCTTCAGGCTTACTCGAACAACCGCCGATACCCGTATGGAAGTGGGAAAGCATAGCTATGGATTTCATAACTAAGCTTCCGACCACGCCATCAGGTCACGACAGTATTTGGGTTATAGTCGACCGTCTAACCAAATCAGCCCACTTTCTGCCAATACGAGAAGACTATAAGGTGGCCAAGCTAGCCCAAATCTACACCGACGAGATCATTAAGAATCATGGTACGCCTCGAGACATCATTTCTGATCGCGATGCTCGGTTTACATCGAGATTGTGGGAAACTTTTCAAGCAGCTCTTGGTACGACGCTGAATTTGAGTACCGCATTCCACCCGCAAACCGACGGGCAGACTGAAAGAACGATTCGTACTATTGAAGACATGCTCCGTGCGTGTGTTATCGATTTTGGTGGTAGTTGGAGCAAACACCTACCGTTGGTCGAATTTTCGTACAATAATAGCTATCACTCCAGCATCGAAATGGCACCTTTCGAAGCCTTGTATGGTAGGAGATGTCGCTCGCCTATTGTATGGCACGAGGTCGGTCATTCACAATTGACTGGGCCCGAGATTCTGCAAGAAACGACTGACAAGATCCACCGGATAAGGGAAAACTTGGTGAAGGCCCGGGACAGACAAAAGATGTACGCCGATAAACGACGCAAGCCCCGCGAATTTGCAGTTGGCGACTACGTACTCCTAAAGGTATCACCTTGGAAGGGAGTAGTCCGATTCGGCAAAAGAGGGAAACTTGCGCCTCGATTTGTTGGACCTTTTAAGATTCTGGAAAGGATCGGTAAAGTTGCCTACAAACTCGAATTACCGGAGGAACTCAGCAATGTCCACCCGACTTTCCATATTTCAAACCTTCGAAAATGCGTAGCCGACCACGACGCAATAATACCACTCGACGATCTTCAGGTCAATGAGACGCTACACTTCGTGGAAAAGCCTGTCGAAATCATGGACCGACAGACCAAGCAACTCAGACGCTCTCGCATTCCTATTGTAAAAGTACGATGGGAAGGCAAACGAGGCGCGGAGTTCACTTGGGAACTCGAAAGTGACATGAAGGCCAAGTACCCGCAGTTGCAGATAGATCTGAAGCATCAAATTGGTAAAAGCACACGGCGATGTACGGTTCTCGGCCTAATTTCGGGACGAAATTCCCTAAAGGAAGGGAGACTGTAACACCCCGTGTTTTCCCAAAAGTCAAAGTCAAAGTCAAGAGTTGACTGTTATTGGAATTAAAGATCAATAAAGATTAATTTCATTTTAGTTTCATTTTGATTTTCATATTATTTGGAGTAAGTGTTGTATAATCAAACTAATCGGCCGATAATCGAACTGTGAATCAACGACCGACTGTGAATGATAGGAAGTAACAATGCAATAAAGCTAGTCAATCAATAATCAAGCTAATCAAATCAATCATCGAACTCAAGTGTGGATAATTTTAATGCTTTTATACGTGTGTGTGTGCCTTAAGTGTTACTTGTGCATGTTACTTTTATGTTAAAAGGTGTGGTGAATCAATCAAATCAATCGAGAATCGAAGGATAATCAAACTCAATCGAAACCGACTTTGAAAATAGGTTGTAAGGATGCCTGTATGTTAGATATAGTAGTTGGGACTGAAAGAAATTTGAATAGGAACTCTATCCTACTCTACTCCTCAATTATCGAACTCGAAATATCAAAAATCGACGCGAAACACTCAAAACCAGGCAAGCCGATCGAACAGGGCAACCTGATCGAACAGGCTAGCCGATCGAACAGGCTGTTCGATCGGACAGCCGCTCGATCAGGGATGCTGTTCGATCAGCCAACCCTTTCCACTTTTGGAAGCCTATAAATAGGGCTGTCCTTGTCAAGCTTTCCACTTTTGGAAAAGCTCTGACCGACCAGCCTTCTATTCTCGCCATTTCTCAGATTTCTCTCAAACCTGTAAGTATTTCGCTCTAATCCTTGTACGTTTTTGTTCATTAATCGATTCTCCATCTTTCTATCTTTCAAAACTTGGATTTCAACCGCGAAATCACCAAGATCTAGGTGTTCTTGGATGATGTCATCATGGTGTTCTTCAAGAACACTAAGTTTTGACATCATTCCACCATGAATAGCTTAGATCTAACCGATTTCCACATAAATAACCTAAAATCTACCAAAGATCTTAACATTTCACGGTGGAAAAGGATTGGAAGATGGGTTTTCATCTATCTTTCAACTCTTTTACACTCAAAACGGTGAAAACGAGACTTGAACCGATTTATAAATCAATCTAAACAAACACATGGTTCAAGACTCGGGTTCTACCGAGAGATATACCGATTTCGGGTTAAACGTTAAACTTAGGTTCCAAACCGTCTCTGACCGAGCTTGGGTGATTCCTGCTCGAGTCAGTAGACTAAGTAGGGACTTCAGCTTTGTGGTTCAACTCGTAGTCAAAATATCTCTAAAACATCAACAATTAACGGGAATAACCAAGTGTTAAGTGATAGATTAACCGAATCGAGAAGCTGGCCGAACGGCTAGGCTGTTCGATCGAACAGCCCAACCGAACGACTACGCCAGCCGATCGGCTAGGCTAACCGATCGACTAGCACCTGGACCCACCAACTCACAAAAGTGTAGTATTGACGAGGTACTGTTCGATCGACTACGCCACTCGATTGAACATTACTGCTCGAATCATGAGATACTATACTTCAACACTTAACCTTTTCGAAACATTGGAATGTCACCCGATCGAGCATGCCACCCGATCGAGTGACACTTTGCCAACCCTCAGCTGCTAACCGATCGGTTGGGCTAACCGATCGAACAGCCCGTTCGATCGGCCAACTTGAAAGGTAATGCTGCAAGAACTTCAAAAGTTCAAACCATCATACACAAACACATCTTTCTCATCCAAGGAAGAAACAATCCACTTGAAGGAACCAGCCGATCGAGCCAGCCGGCCGATCGAATGGATGTTCGAACGGACTTTCAAACCAATCGAACAGCCCACTCGATCGAACTGCCGTCCGATCGAATGGCCTACTCGATCCAAGTACATTGTTTACTTTTTTCCGCGTTACTCATCGTTGTGTTATCGAACTATTCAGGCTAACCTATTCTCTGTGCTCCTTTCAATCCACAACCAACCACTGTGAGTATACTCGATCCCTTTTTGCTTTCAGCACTTTTGGGTGTTACATACGTAATCTATCAAATTCACAACGACACAAACTATTGGAACGCTAACCTACTTGCATGTATTACTTGACTAAATGATTGCTGTTTATTATGTTTACACGTGGAGTGCTATCTGCCTACTTTAGCAACGTAGTACTATAGTTTGGACTCAGCACCCGTTCACACGGGGGTTGCTAAGGACAATTACTTGCATGGATTACAGTGGTAATCATGTATTGCGAACTGTCTCGGACAGTCAACTCGAAGTCGTTGGTATCGATGGTCCCATGTTGATAATTTACATGCATCGTTTGCCCTTGTGTACGTGCTTGGTTATGCGTAAACTTTTCGAACTTTATATGCTATATCAAACTTGTGTACTCACCTTTACATTATATGTATTGACTTTTATTTTAACGTATGTGACAGGTGTTTAAGCTACTAGCGTGCTAGGGAAGCGAGGCAATAATAAGCTTCTAGGAGCCTGTGACCTTAGGACAGTGTCCACATACCTGCTCCAGGGCCATAATTATCTGTAGATCTTGTACTGGCACCTGTAGTCAGTAAGATCTACAGTTAGCCGTCTAGAAGTCTTAAGACAATATTTTAATTCGGTCTGTAATAATTAAGAATTGAGTTGTCGGGACAGTTCCCATATTGTTTAGTTGATTTCTATGATAACTTGTTATTATTTGGGACACGGTATGGGACGTGTTATATAACTGAATTGTATGTTAGTTGTTGTGGAAACTTCTAAACAATCTGTTTCGCTCAGTGCCGCGCCCCGATGATTCCGCCATCGGTTGGGGTGTGACAGTCCAAACCACACGGAGATTCATACCATTTCGGATTCTCAGGGTAGAAGCTATCAACTTGCAAACCAACAAGACTATCTGTCTCCATAGTTTCATCATCCCTCACAGGTTTTATTAGTTTCGAGTTCTCGTCATTGAGTATCGTTTTTGCATCAATACCACCGCATTTCAGCCAGTTTTCGGCTTTACAAGCGTAACCCAAGAGATCCTTTTCATTCCTTAGATTTGCCCTGATCTGATCCCAAGAAGCAACGTCCCCAAGCGTTTGGCCAAAACTGTCGTCGTCATCTTCAATTAAATTTGTATCCTTGTCATCACCGTAAATCATTTGATGATGACTCCACTCAGCTATATCGTTCTCTCCCACCAATACGTCATCAGGCTGCAGCTTCTCAGAAAGCAACCCTTCTGAATTTGACTCGTATGCCCCAACGCTTCTAACCTTATTCAATAGATCGAACAATTCCCGAGACACTGAACCGAGTAACTCGGATGGGATTTTTGTCAGTTTCCCTTCAAGCAGCCGAACTTCATTTTTCAACTCCTTAACTTGTTGCAAGACAGAACAACGCATATCATCCTTCTCTATAAACGCAAAACACTCATTCTCTGCTTCATCAGTTACCCCGTAAACCATATCCTGTTCCATTAACAACCCTCCTTTATGCCCGAGAACTCTATGCATTATCCTCGCGTTACCATCCAATGGCCCCGGTTGATGTCCTGTATGCACTGCGTACAACTTAAACACAGCCATCCCCTCTTCTTGATAAACAAAAGTTTTATCCTTCTCGTTATAATTCAAAATCGGCACAATCGCTCGTATCCTAAATCCACATCCACATCTCTTCGAAGCATACGGCTCTCTCTTAAAACTCCTCGATTTCTTTGACGACGACGCAGGCTCCCCTGCTCGATGACAAGCATAATCCTTAACCTCCTCCATAAATGGCTTATACCTAATATACTTCTGCCTTATACACAACACAACCTTATGTTTAGCAGCCAATTGCTGCAACTTATTCGGCACTTCTTTCGCAGGCACATCAAACGACTCCGTATACTCAAACCTACGCCGTTTAGACCTTCCTCCCCCACACGCATCCAAATCCGAACAAACCGGACACGCAGCTACACAAACCCTAATATACGACTCCGGAATACCGTAAAACTTAGCACCTACAGTCCACACCTGCTTAATCCTCTCTATTGTCTCCTTTAACCCTAAATGCTTCGAATCATCATCACCGCTATGAAAACTCATAACTATATCCTGCCACTGACTACTACACGAAACAAATTGATTACTCGAATTGTTCTTAATCTTAAAACACAAAAACTCTTCACCGTTTTCGCCTACGTGAACCGTTAACTTATCCTGAATCCGTTTCCACGTCGTTACATACGCAGTATCCTCGTTACGATCCTTCCACACCGACCGCCAGCTAGCGAGCACCGAAACCGGTGTCGCCTCACTAATTTCATCAGGAGTTGCAAGGCGGTTTTCGACAATACAACGGATCATCAAAGCATGAGCCGCAGTGTTAAATGTGTAAAACTAAGACGATATATGAGGCTCTGGATCTATACACTGAAACCTAGGGTTTGTATTTGTATTTGTAATTGTAATTGTTTTTGGTTTACCTGACGGAATAGTGTCGTTGTCCGATGAGGTGTGGCTGACGTCATCTTCGTCGTCGTATTCGTCACGGAAGAAGTCGAATTGTAACACCTCGAAATTTTGTGTCCAATGATGTGTTAACACGTGTCATTTGATTACACGTGGCATTTATATTAAATAAAGGACTAATTTTGACAAACCTTGAAAGTATGTAAATTCGAGGGTTATAAATGCCAACAAGGGTAAATATACTGTATAATAACCCTAAAATAATGCTTGTACCTTCAAACGAATAAATCATGGATCGTACGGAAGCGAAACACGAAAGAAAGTGAGAGATTACAAGCTACAGGGGTTAACTGTGGCAACATGTTTAATTATACCTCTGAGTGACCCTTTAACGTTCCCAAAGCTTTGTAACAGTGTTATACACTCACTAAAATATAATATATAAATTTCGCGAAGTTTCGTTATGAAACAGGAAAGTTACGATCGAATTCGTAGGAGAAGGGTTAAAAGCGTCAATAATATAAATTAAGGCCTTCTGAATAATAAATAAATTAACCAGGGGCTTAATGACACGGGTAAATAACGCGAGGTCCCTAATCGTAATTAATCAAGGGCCTTATCGCAAAGTTACCCCTTCAAACCCGAAAGGCGAGGTAATTAATTACCAAGATTTTTAATCATTACAAAAAGATTTGAAAAAGATTTAATTTTAACCCCTTACGGACCGTAAAGGGTATGCCTTACGGACCGTAAGGAGGGGGAATGATTGCTGAGATCCGCCTATGGCTTACGGACCGCAAGGCCGAAGCCATACGGTCCGTAAGCAGCGCCCAGCGACAGATTTTTGGCTGTTGGCTGATTTAAGAGCCAAGACATGAATTTATGGGTTTTTCAGAGGTATGGTTGCCCCCTACTCGACCCATAACCCTCTAGGACACATGCCACTGATCCACATTCATCCATAGCATGAGTTGTAATGATCTAAAGGCTTGTCCTTGACTATAAATAAGCACCTTATGCTCACAACATTCATCACAACTCAAACACTCTCATCTGATCATTCCAAAAGCTTTCAAGTCTTCTTCTCTGCTCTATAATCAAGTCTTTACTTCTGTAAGTTGCTTAGTTCCTTTGTAGTTCAATTTATGCTTAGTAAATCACTAGAAACCAAACCGTCGTAAATACGGTTTGACTTTAAAATAAATCCGTGATGGTTCTGTCTTATGACGAATCAAAGGTAGTTATGAGTTGGAATTTATGTGGGTAATAACCCTCTAAAAGGGTTCCCTCTGATCACCACTCTAACTATGTCAAATGTCGAGTCAAACGTGTACTTAAAAAGTCAACAGAAAGCTATTTTGCCGTTTTATACATAATCTGTAATATATATGCTATGAAACCTGTTTAGACACTCATAAAACATGATATTAAGTATAAAAACTCGTTTGCGCTCGTTTGAATCGACCATTTGCTATATTGACCCGGTTCGGAGCCGAATGTCGCAAAAGTTTGACTTTTGCTTTGACTTCAGTTCTGACCCGTTTTAGTGAGGTATAGATATGCCTTAGGACTCTCTTAGGACCAGGTTACATGATGGTATAGACCTCTGTGATCGGTTCATGATTTGTCCGAGTCTTTTACGCATTTCCGTTAATCGCCTAAGAGTTGACCGTAACGGCCTTTTAAAAATAAAACGAGTATTTCGGACACGTGAACGGACCCTAACCTTGCTTACTAAATTATAAGCATGTCCTTAAAGTTTCACGCCAATCCGAGGTCTAGAATAAGAGTTATGCTAAATAGCGCAATTAAAGAAAACTTTTGTAATAAACGGCGCAATTAGCATAACGCCTATCTAAACCAAGATTTCGTCACCAAAACTTTTACCCACTGTTATAAAATAATATTTTTGGAATTTTAAAGATTTTTAATAATTTTTACCTTGCTCATAACCTGCGGTTATGGCTACGGTTCGGTAAATACCGAATATGCCCTTTTCGACCAAAACGTGAGTTCTACAAAATCTTTTGACCCGATTCCAGTTGCTACTGATTTTAAATAATAAATAAAGTATTTTAGACTTTATAAACTGTTCGGGAAACTCAGATTTCCTGTAGAACTCGAAAAGCCCTTTAAAAGTCTTTAAAACGACCGAAAAGCCCCTACGGGGCATAATATTAACTTAAACTCGTTACGGGCATCACGGAAAGTATCCTACTGATACCACAACCTCTTTAAGGCATATTGACTTAGGAAATAAGCGTAAGACTCTCATGGTTAACCGTTTCGCCTATTGCGCGCACGGTTCGGCTTATGAAACTAGTTTTCATAAATTAGCCGATACGGGTCAAATTATATTATTTGGACCCCAAAATCCAGAGTGTGAACCTTGAACCCATATAAAACAAGTCTCTGAACTTGTTTGGGGCAGAATCACATTTCATTCTCGGTTTTCGCCTTTTCGCGCGATTAAACCATATTTATATTCCGGAACCAACCGGTCTAGGCTACGGCCAATATAAAGACCCGTTAGGATTCTAAGAGGTTAATTAAAACCTTCGTTCCAGATTAGGAGCCCAGTAAAAGCTATCGGTGATTTAATCAAACTAAGGGATAATACTTGCAAAGGTAAATACTTTAACTTATTTCCCCTATACGGGCTTGGGTTACGGTATGTTAATACCGCTTGATTGAGCATTATATTTTTCCATCGCTTAGGTGGTTAATTAAATAATATGATCGGCTCATTTAAACAGTTTTGTTTCTTAAAAGCCTTTGGGGGGTTTAATGACCGTTGTCCCGGATATCCTTGGCATCATTTTACGAAATGGCCACGACCATCGACATCCCGGTGTAGGCGTACACCCGGTATACATTGTCGACATTAAATTAAAAGACGTAGGCGTTGGTTTTTATACTACGGTTTTACGCAATGTGGTGTGTCTATAAATCTTTAACCCGGCACGACCCGGGCTACTGAACGCATAAAAGAACATGTAAAACGTTCACAAGATTTTAATAATTTTCCCAAGTTATAAAAGAGTTTGTGCCTTGTGCATTCAAATCAATTTTAATAAACATTTTTAAATGTGTCAGTTGAATGTATTTACCAGTGTAAACTGACGTATTTTTCCCCAAAAGATTAAGTGCAGGTACTATACGAAATGGGCTGGTAATAGCTTCCTAGGCATCACGAATAGTCTCGCAAACTCGATGCCGTATCTGAATGAACAATATTTTATCTTTATTTTGATCCGATGTGGATACATGCAACTTCTGTAATACATTTGATATTACAATCAGAGGTTGAAGTATATATTTATCTTTGAAGCTTCCGCTGTGCATTTATATAATTGTGTGGTTTGACTATATTGTTGCCAACATCGTCACGGTAATCCCCCACCGGGCCCACCGGTGATACACGTGGAAATCGGGGTGTGACACGAATTCCGGCATCGGAGGGAGGGAGAAGTCCGGCGGAGGTTGCTGGTGGTGGTCATGGTGGATTGGAATCAACGGTGGAGGATCGGCGATCTGGTGAAAGGGATCCGGTTCGAGTTGTTCGAGTTTACTTGTGTTCATGATCTGTGAGATTGATCTGTGATGAGTGATGAAGAAGACGACGAAAGTTGAGTTTACTCTTCTGACATGATGAGGGTTTGATGTTTGGAGTTTATGAAAAACAAATAATATAATAAGTTTTGTTTTATCCCTAACTTTATTGTCACAACTCCAATATGAAGGTTATGGTTACTTTTAAGTTTAAAGTTGAAATTGTAGATCTTCTCTACAAAATCTTGATGCAAATTGTAATGTTAGGATAATAGGATGTGATTCAATCTTGATCATAGAATTTAGAAAGATGTTATGAATGAATCAACTTGTTAAGATGCGATGAATGTTTTACGTTTAACAACGTACTTAATTGTTTGATACGTCATGAAAAGTACTTGTTTTGTTTCAACCAATCATTCTTTGCTTATTAGCTTTTCCGTATAAGTGGTGGTGACAGCGGTGTGATGCGACTGTTGTAAAGACAACGGTGTGACAATGACGGTACGGTGGATGACAGGGACTGGTGACAACGAATGACATTCTAATCCGTTTATGTTTGTTTTACGACATAAATGTGTTACAAAATAAAGTACCTTCACCAGATTCTAATTTTTCAAATTTCAATTCTCATAGCAAATTTGGTTTAGTTAAAATTTTTTTAGAATTGCAACTCAGACGTTCTCTGATTTTAGAACTAAACTACATATTTTTATCCAAAACATGGATTGAACCTAGGGCCGACAAAACATGTCTAATTGTTTTAAACAGGTAAGACAGCCCGTTGAACTGTTTTATATCACATGTGAATAAGACACTTATATGTTTTATGTACCAAGAAGCAGAAGTGATGATCAGCCTCCTAATTTTAATTATTTTAATATATATAAAATTAGTATGGTGTCCTTTTTATCAAACAGGTTTAATCATGTTATAAGCGGGTCAAGAATCTGAACCATCATTATTTGAAAACACATAGTCTTATCCTACACCTTAATACTACTAGGCCAAAGGCCTTTTTTAAAAACAACTCACAATCCTAATGCGCCAAGATTCTATTCGAGTTTATTTAGATGTAAAATTAAATAAAAAACAAATAAATGAATAGGGGTACCGATACCGATGTTATTCTGTTCGGCTCGCAACGGTATGCTATTATCAAAAGGAAAGGAAAACGTAGCGTAAAACAAATATTAATAAAAAAACTCATTTAATTTTTTGACAAAATTATATACCAATGTTTTGTTAAAAAATAAAAAATCAGAAAACTTACTATGAAAAAAAAAACCCATAAAAAACAAAACTACAAAAGACAAAAAGCCACCTATCCTAGTAATGTTGTGTATTAATATATATAGATAATTAGAACTCCGTATATTATACGTGTTTAATAAATATAATTGTATATCGTAAATAATAAAATAATATATTTTTAAAAACCTCGTTTATTACACAGATTTAATAAATATAATTTTATATATTAAATAATAAAAAATATAATTTTAAGAACCAAGTGTATTATACAAGTTGTATAAATGTAATTTTATATACAAATAATTAAAAAAAATTATATTTTTAAAAACTATATGTATTACATGGGTAGAATAAAAATGTAATTTTGTATACTAAATGATAAAAAATTATATTTTTTGAAAAACCAATGTATTGTACGGATTGGATAAATTTAACTAATTAACAGATATAATTGATATGCGATGGATACGTTATTCAAGAAGCAATCAGTAGCCATTTGAGTGATAAAATGTGGGTACCAATTTCGACAATTTGATATTTTTTACCATGTAACAAAACTAATATATTTTTTAATAACGAAAAATAAAAATAAATAAAATATTAACACAAAGTTTGGTTTTTGTGACAAATAATTTATTTTATTTAAAAATATCTTATGTAAAATTATAACAACCCTCCTAATTATTTCGACACCCCTAATATATTTTAAAAGCCCTAATATGTCCTAAAATATAACCCGTATGCGAAATCCAAGCACAAAATGCGTTAAAACATTAAAAATTAAATAAAAACAAAAATTTTTAAGCTGTCGCGGGGCGCGTCGCCCCTTGGTCATTTTCGTCGCGGGCCGCCAAGGCCTGGCTACGAGGCACTCTCTAGAAGCCGCCACGTGTTGACACGTGGCGAAGCTAGACCGGTGACACATCGAAGCTAGGGCCTACAACTCCTACGTCGCGGGGCGCGACGCCCTGCCCCTGATCTCGTTGCGGGGCGCAACGGCACGTCAGAACAACCCTATAAATTTGGAGCTCGGGCCTTCATTCAAAACTCGCTCACGATCTTTTCTTTCTCTCAATTTTCACGTAGCATACATTATACTCAGGTATAATATCCCCCTAAATAACGAAGTTCTGCTCCGTTGTAAGTATCATAACCCCTGGATACGTATTAGATACTCTGCCCGATTGATCTAGGGTTCCGTAACGGCTGTCGTAGTTCTGCCCGACGTAGTCGTTGGAATGCTGTCTCGGGGAGGGTATTACTGATGTTAAAATGAGTTATTATACTAACGCGTGTGCATTTGTGTATTTATAGATTGTCACCAGGAAACCCTTATAGAAAACCTAAAACAACAATGTGAGTAATCTCCTTTTTGCAAATTATTTTTACAAAACCTCACACGATTAATTATATATTAAACAATTATTAAGTATTTGTAAGGATACAATTATCGTCGGTATGTTGGGGTTTTGCATACAAAATTTGTTACTACCTTGTGATGAGTAACATGACCACATGTCGGGTTGACAGTACCGTGGGTGGTAATTGATATGACTTGGAAACAAATGTAATTGCGTGAACGCCCTCAATACTGTACAATGGTTTTTACTTAAACTTGATTGAACTGGGATTCACTCACCAGTATTTCCCACTGACAAAATATTTTTAAACGCGTTTCAGGTAACAAAATATGAAAGCCAAATAGAAGTCAGCTGGACAGCACTGAAGGCTTGGAAAAGTGGCAATAAAGTTACCTAAAATAAATAGATGTTTTATTAAATAAAATAGGGTTTATCCCTATGGACACGTGTATATTTAAACTTGGGATTTTTCCCATTTGTTTAATATTATAAAAGCGTGGTATTTTACTCTGATAAAATATTTCCTAACTACAGTCCTGATGTTAATTCCGCTGCTAAAACTGACAAACACCGGATACCACCGAAACTGGCCGCGGCCGCCCGTTCCCGGGACAGTTAGGGGATGGGGGTTGCAACAGAAGGTGGTATCAGAGCTAAGCCACTGATTCAGCCACAGAAGTGTTCTGCTGACACCAAAATTCAAAGTGTTAGGAAATAAATTACGGAAACTACGTGCATAATTGTATTTTATTGTTATGTGTTATCTGAAAATTTGTTAGTTTACAGTATGAGCGACCAAGGACCATCCGACGCGTATCGTCAGTTGTCTGGTTCGCTAGAAGCGAAGGCGCCTCTTCTCAGCCTGCCCTGTCAGGGTATTCTGCTGATAATGAAGAAGGAATATTCGTATTTAAGGCTCAGTCTGAAGAACCATTCCCTCAAAAAAAGAGAGGATGGTTCAGTCGGGGAGCACATGAGCGTAGGAAACGAATGAAAAAGTTGCAAGAACAACGAGTGCTAGCAGCAGCTAAAAGGGAAACCGATGCCCACACCCAAGACATGCTTAATAGGAGTTTAGCCAACTTTCACATTTTAGCAACCCCAGCAGCCGACCCTAACCTGGAACAACTGATAGCACCCCAACCATTACAGCCCATGGAAGTAGAAAATAATCCTGAAAATCAAGTAGAAATGCATGACTTTAACCCGGAGGAGATACCTAGGATACCAGCACCTAATCCCTTAGACCCAGATTATGACCCGTGGTGGGATGACAATAGGGACTATGTGCAAAGTTACCCCATACAAGAAAACATGCCCATGCCGAATCTAGGAGCATACCCAGGGTTGGACCCTCTAGATCCCTATTACGATAACGTTGTATTCATTAGGGAAATTTTAGAGAATCCTTACCCATACCAGGCACCCACACCCCCATACCCGTACCAGGAACCCGCACCCCAGATTCCAAACCCAGTCCTAAAACCAGCACCCCCAATGAGTGCAGAAAATGTACAAGAACTCAGGATATTTGGTGAGGAAATCTTAGAAAGTAGTGAGAGAATGAGACAGGTGGGAGAGCGACTCGTCTGGAAGTACGACGAGCGCAATATGGATTTCTGGATGAATCCATATCCGTGAATGTGATGGTAGAGATGGTGATAATAATAATAATAATATAATATAATAATATATATGTGTGTATGAAAAAAAACTACGGATGCCTACTACTAGTAGTGTAATTTTTATTTCCGTTGTATTGTAATTTTAATTTTTAGTTCTGGCTTGTACTAGATGCATATTATATAAAAATAGAGTAAGTCACAATGATCGACGCTTTTGAACAAAACGTGTGTCATGTGATTGGCTATATCAAATATTATTTTGTGATATTAATGCGTGGTAAATGTTTAAAATTCAGATGGACAACGAAGTGAACCAGGAAAACCAGAATCATAACCACCTGAATAACGATAATCTGAATAACAAGAATCCGAATAATAATAACAATGGAAACCAAGTGGATATAGCGCCATCCAACACATTGTGGCACAAGGAATTATAGACGCAATGCTATTTATTATCCAAATGGTTAAGGAAGCGGATTAATAAAAGTAAACATAGCAGTAAGCGACCAACTGAACCTGAACACAGCGTAAACGATGGACCCGTACTTCAAGCGCCCATTCCCAAAAGAAGAAGAACCATGCCTTATGGTTGTTCTTACAAAGAATTCTGGTCCTGCAAACCAATAGAATTCTCGGGCAATGAAGGACCCATTGCAGCTCTACGCTAGATAGAAAAGACTGATGCTGTTTTAAAAATAAGCAAATGTGCGGAAGAGGACAAGATAACGTTTGCTTCCAATCTGTTTAAGAACTCAGCATTAGAATGGTGGAACACTATCCTCCAGTCTAGGGGAAGTGATATGGTTTACAATATGGAATGAGAGGAACTTAAAAACATGGTGGAAAGGAAATTCTGCCCTCCCAATGAAAAGGAACAGATAGCAAATAAATTCCTAAACCTTAGAATGACTGGAGTAGATAGCAAAGGGTACACTACTACATTCTTTGAATATGCCAGAATCGTGCCAACCCTTGCATCACCTGAACCAGTATTAATCTCCCATTACATCTGGGGATTAATTGGGTAGATTAGGCATGTAGTCAAGGCAACTAGACCTCAAACCATAGAAGAAGCTGTAGAACTAGCAAATACCTTGATAGAT
Source organism: Helianthus annuus (assembly GCF_002127325.2). NCBI lineage: Eukaryota > Viridiplantae > Streptophyta > Magnoliopsida > Asterales > Asteraceae > Helianthus > Helianthus annuus. The sequence continues at coordinate 11,627,663 of NC_035438.2, forward strand.
GAATTAGTGCGTACTCGAGAAGAAGACCAGAGAAGAAACCTAGCTCAAAGGCTTACCCAGGAATTTCGTTATGGAAATTCCAATCGTAGGAACGTAGGTTCTACCTCTGCACCGTACTGCAAGGCTTGTAAGAAGAAGCATTCGGGAAAATGCTCCACTTACTGCAATTTCTGCAAGGCACCAGGACACAAGGAAGAAGATTGCAGGAGGAAACCTAATAATGGGATGTGCTTCAACTGTGGAGAAAAAGGTCACATCAAGCCCAACTGTCCCAAACTAGTTCTGTCACACCCCAACCGATGGCGGAATCATCGGGGCGCGGCACTGAGCGAAACAGATTGTTCAGAAGTTTCCACAACAACTATCATACAATTCAGTTATATAACACGTCCCATACCGTGTCCCAAATAATAACAAGTTATCATAGAAATCAACTAAACAATATGGGAACTGTTCCGACAACTCAAATTCTTAATTATTACAGACCGAATTAAATATTGTCTTAAGACTTCTAGACGGCTAACTGTAGATCTTACTGACTACAGGTGCCAGTACAAGATCTACAGATAATTATGACCCTGGAGCAGGTATGTGGACACTGTCCTAAGGTCACAGGCTCCTAGAAGCTTATTATTGCCTCGCTTCCCTAGCACGCTAGTAGCTTAAACACCTGTCACATACGTTAAAATAAAAGTCAATACATATAATGTAAAGGTGAGTACACAAGTTTGATATAGCATATAAAGTTCGAAAAGTTTACGCATAACCAAGCACGTACACAAGGGCAAACGATGCATGTAAATTATCAACATGGGACCATCGATACCAATGACTTCAAGTTGACTGTCCGAGACAGTTCGCAATACATGATTACCACCGTAATCCATGCAAGTAATTGTCCTTAGCAACCCCCGTGTGAACGGGTGCTGAGTCCAAACTATAGTACTATGTTGCTAAAGCAGGTAGATAGCACTCCACGTGTAAACATAATAAACAGCAATCATTTAGACAAGTAATACATGCAAGTAGGTTAGCGTTCAAATAGTTTGTGTTGTTTGTGAATTTGATAGATTACGTATGTAACACCCAAAAGTGCTGAAAGCAAAAAGGGATCGAGTATACTCACAGTGGTTGGTTGTGGATTGAAAGGAGCACTGAGAATAGGTTAGCCTGAATAGTTCGATAACACAACGATGAGTAACGCGGAAAAAGTAAACAATGTACTTGGATCGAGTAGGCCATTCGATCGGACAGCAGTTCGATCGAGTGGGCTGTTCGATTGGTTTGGAAGTCCGTTCGAACATCCATTCGATCGGCCGGCTGGCTCGATCGGCTGGTTCCTTCAAGTGGATTGTTTCTTCCTTTGATGTGAAGGATGTGTTTGTGTATGATGGTTTGTACTACCTTTCAAGTTGGCCAATCGAACAGCTGTTCGATCGGTTAGCCCAACCGATCGGCTAGCACTTCATTGTTTTCAAATATGTCACTCGATCGGTTGGCATGCTCGATCGGGTGACATTCCAATGTTTCGAAAAGTCTAAGTGTTTTGAAGTGTAGTATCTCATGATTCGAGTAGTAATGATCACAATCGAGTGGCTCGATCGATCGAATAGAACTCTGTCAATATTACACTTCATGAGTTTGTGGGACTAAGTGCTAGTCGATCGGTTAGCCTAGTCGATCGGCTGGCATAGTCGTTCGGTTGGGCTGTTCGATCGAACAGCCTAGCCGTTCGGCCAGCTACTCGATTCGGTTAACCTATCACTTAACACTTGGTTATTCCCGTTAATTGTTGATGTTTTAGAGATATTTTGACTACGAGTTGAACCACAAAGCTGAAGTCCCTACTTAGTCTACTGACTCGAGCAGGAATCACCCAAGCTCGGCCAGAGGCGGTTTGGAACTTAAGTTTAACGTTCTACCCGAAATCGGTATATCTCTCGGTAAAACCCGAATCTTGAACCATGTGTTTGTTTAGAATGGTTTGTAAATCGGTTCAAGTCTCGTTTTCACCTTTTTGAGTGTAAAAGAGTTGAAAGATAGATGAAAACCCATCTTCCAATCCTTTTCCACCGTGAAATGTTAAGATCTTTGGAAGATTTTAGGTTATTTATGTGGAAATCGGTTAGATCTAAGTTATTCATGGTGGAATGATGCCAAAACTTAGTGTTCTTGAAGAACACATGATGACATCACCCAAGAACACCTAGATCTTGGTGATTTCATGGATGAAATCCAAGTTTTGAAAGATAGAAAGATGTAGAATCGATTGATGAACAAAAACGTACAAGGATTAGAGCAAAATACTTACCGGTTTGAGAGAAATCTGAGATTTAGTGAGAAGAAGAGGCTGGTCGGTCAGAGCTTTTCCAAAAGTGGAAAGTTTGACAAGGACAGCCCTATTTATAGGCTTCCAAAAGAGGAAAGGGTCAGCTGATCGAACAGCATCCCTGATCGAGCAGCTGCCCGATCGAACAGCCTGTTCGATCGGCTAGCCTGTTCGATCAGGTTGCCCTGTTCGATCGGCTAGCCTGTTCGATCAGGTTGCCCTGTTCGATCGGCTTGCCTGGTTTTGAGTGTTTCGCGACGATTTTTGATATTTCGACTTCGATGAACGATGATTTGAGAATGATAGAATTCCTAATCAAATTACTTTTAGTCCCAACTACTATATCTAACATACAAGCATCCTTACAACCATTTCGGGTTCGATATCCATTGAGTTTGATTCACCTTTGAGTCTTGATTGATTTTGATTGATTCACCACACACTTTAACATAAAAAAATAAACATGCACAAGTAACACATAAGGCACACACACACGTATAAAAGTACTAAAATCCCCACACTTGAGTTTGATGATTGATTTGATTAGCTTGATTATTGATTGACTAGCTTTATTGCATTGTTACTTCCTATCATTCACAGTCGGTCGTTGATTCACAGTTCGATTATTGGTCGATTAGTTTGATTATACAACACTTACTCCAAATAATATGAAAATCAAAATGAAACTAAAATGAAATTAATCTTTATTGATCTTTAATTCCAATAACAGTCAACTCTTGACTTTGACTTTTGGGAAAACACGGGGTGTTACAGTCTCCCCTCCTTTAGGGAATTTCGTCCCGAAATTAGGCCGAGAACCGTACATCGCCGTGTGATTTTACCAATTTGATGCTTCAGATCTATCTGAACAACTGCGGGTACTTGGCCTTCATGTCACTTTCGAGTTCCCAAGTGAACTCCGCGCCTCGTTTGCCTTCCCATCGTACTTTTACAATAGGAATGCGAGAGCGTCTGAGTTGCTTGGTCTGTCGGTCCATGATTTCGACAGGCTTTTCCACGAAGTGTAGCGTCTCATTGACCTGAAGATCGTCGAGTGGTATTATTGCGTCGTGGTCGGCTACGCATTTTCGAAGGTTTGAAATATGGAAAGTCGGGTGGACATTGCTGAGTTCCTCCGGTAATTCGAGTTTGTAGGCAACTTTACCGATCCTTTCCAGAATCTTAAAAGGTCCAACAAATCGAGGCGCAAGTTTCCCTCTTTTGCCGAATCGGACTACTCCCTTCCAAGGGGATACCTTTAGGAGCACGTAGTCGCCAACTGCAAATTCGCGGGGCTTGCGTCGTTTATCGGCGTACATCTTTTGTCTGTCCCGGGCCTTTGCCAAATTTTCCCTTATCTGGTGGATCTTGTCAGTCGTTTCTTGCAGAATCTCGGGCCCAGTCAATTGTGAATGACCGACCTCGTGCCATACAATAGGCGAGCGACATCTCCTACCATACAAGGCTTCGAAAGGTGCCATTTCGATGCTGGAGTGATAGCTATTATTGTACGAAAATTCGACCAACGGTAGGTGTTTGCTCCAACTACCACCAAAATCGATAACACACGCACGGAGCATGTCTTCAATAGTACGAATCGTTCTTTCAGTCTGCCCGTCGGTTTGCGGGTGGAATGCGGTACTCAAATTCAGCGTCGTACCCAGAGCTGCTTGAAAAGTTTCCCACAATCTCGATGTAAACCGAGCGTCGCGATCAGAAATGATGTCTCGAGGCGTACCATGATTCTTAATGATCTCGTCGGTGTAGATTTGGGCTAGCTTGGCCACCTTATAGTCTTCTCGTATTGGCAGAAAGTGGGCTGATTTGGTTAGACGGTCGACTATAACCCAAATACTGTCGTGACCTGATGGCGTGGTCGGAAGCTTAGTTATGAAATCCATAGCTATGCTTTCCCACTTCCATACGGGTATCGGCGGTTGTTCGAGTAAGCCTGACGGTCTTTGGTGTTCAGCCTTGACTCTTGCACAAGTTAAACAGCTACCAACATATAAAGCAATATCCCTTTTCATCCCAGGCCACCAGTACTTGTAGCGAAGGTCCTGGTACATTTTGTCCGCACCGGGATGAATGGAATATCGGGATTTGTGGGCTTCGTTCATGATGATCTTTCGCAAATCTGTCCTCCTCGGAACCCAGATTCGGTCCAGATAATAGAATATCCCGTTGGCTTTGCTCACGAGCTGAGTTCCATCGTGATAGATTCGTTCTTTCTTCAACGTACGCTCGTTAAAGCAAGCGTGTTGTGCTTCGCGGATGAGAGCTTCGAGGTTATACTGAGCCTGGATGTTTCGAACACCTATCACGTAATTCTTTCTGCTGAGGGCGTCTGCAACTACATTCGCCTTGCCTGGGTGATAACGGATCTCACAGTCGTAATCGTTGAGAAGTTCTACCCATCGGCGTTGACGCATATTGAGTTCTCTCTGGTTAAAGATATGTTGTAAGCTCTTGTGATCGGTGAAGATCGTACACTTTGTACCATACAGGTAGTGTCGCCAAAACTTTAAGGCAAAGACAACTGCGCCTAGCTCGAGGTCATGGGTTGTATAGTTCTTCTCGTGGATTTTGAGCTGTCGAGATGCGTAAGCTATAACCTTGTCTCGTTGCATGAGAACACAGCCAAGTCCAAGGTTTGAAGCATCACAATAGACAACGAAGTCATCGCTTCCGTCCGGCAGTGTAAGAACTGGTGCATGGCACAGCATGTGTTTGAGGGTTTGGAAAGCAGTCTCCTGCGCGGTTCCCCACACAAAAGGCTTGTCTTTATGAGTAAGGGAGGTAAGTGGTACAGCAATCTTTGAGAACCCTTCGATGAATCGCCGGTAGTAACCGGCTAATCCGAGAAAAGAGCGAACTTCTGACGGATTCCTTAGCGTAACCCATCCCTTGACTGCCTCAATCTTTGCAGGATCAACGTGTATACCCCGACTATTCACAATGTGACCCAGAAATTGAACCTCCTCCAACCAGAACTCACACTTGGAGAACTTGGCGTAGAGTTGGTTTCCCTGAAGCAACTCGAGAACCAATCGCAAATGCTGCGCATGTTCGGCCCTCGATCTGGAATAGATCAGGACATCGTCGATAAATACAATGACGAAACGATCTAAGAACGGTTTACACACGCGATTCATCAGATCCATAAAGACCGCGGGTGCGTTGGTCAAACCAAAAGGCATGACAACAAATTCGTAGTGGCCGTATCGGGTTCGAAAAGCGGTTTTGGGTATGTCTTCCTCTTGAATCCGCAACTGATGGTAGCCTGAACGTAGGTCAATCTTGGAGAAACACTGAGCACCTTGTAGTTGGTCAAACAGATCATCGATTCTTGGTAAGGGGTATCGGTTCTTGATGGTCAGCTTGTTCAATTCCCGGTAATCGATGCACATTCGGAACGACCCGTCCTTCTTTTTGACGAAAAGGACTGGTGCGCCCCATGGAGAAGTGCTCGGGCGAATGAAGCCTTTTTCAAGTAACTCTTGGAGTTGGTTTGAGAGTTCTCGCATCTCAGATGGAGCGAGTCGATACGGAGCTTTGGCCACTGGGTTGGCTCCTGGAATAAGGTCGATTCGAAAGTCGATACCACGACTTGGAGGTAATCCAGGAAGATCATCAGGGAACACCTGAGGAAATTCTCGGACAACAGGAACATCCTTGACTTCAACTTTCCTTTTCTTGTCCGTCTCTGCTACAACAATGTTGGCCAAGAAGGCTCGATATTCCTTGCGGAGATATTTGCGAGCTTGAAGACAGGACATGAGCTTGAGATCTTTTGCAGTAGTTTCACCATAAACACATAGAATATCACCACTAGCTAGCACAAAACGAATCATCTTATCGGAACACACAACTTCAGCACGGTTTTCACGAAGAAAATCCATGCCTACTATGACATCGAAACTTCCGAGCTGCATTGGAATGAGATTAATCGGGAATATATGATTGTTGAGCTCGAGAGTACAATCACGGAGCACAGAATTGACAGCAATGGTTCTTCCGGTAGCGACTTCTACTTCGAAGGGTGACGAAAGATAAGAGCGCTTACGTCTAAGAAGTTTCTCAAACTCAAATGACACAAAGCAGTTATCGGCTCCAGTATCAAACAAACATGATGCATATATACCATTCACAAGGAACGTACCATTGACCACGTTGTTATCAGCTTGAGCCTGGCGTGCGTTGATGTTGAAAGTTCTGGCGTGAGCGGCTTGTTGTTGAGGCTGCTGTTGTTGTTGCTGGGGTTGTTGAGCTTCTTGTTTCACCACTCTGTTCGGGCACCGGTTTGCGAAATGGTTAGGGTCACCACATGCAAAGCAGGTCCGAACATTGTTTGCCGGGGCCTGTGCAGCTTGAGGAGCTTGAGGAGCTTGAGGAGCAGGTAGCAGGGCTTGATTAACAGCGGCTTGAGCTTGCGTTTGACGAGGACCATAGCGGCAATTCGCAGTGAAATGCCCGTAAACGTTGCAGTGGGCACAGTAACGGCAGGCCACACCCACCGGGTGATGATAAGAACATGTAGCACAGAGTGGATGGGGGCCGGTGTACGCACGCTTAGCCGGCGGCGCATTGATCACTGGCGCAGTGCGCTGTGGTTGTTGCTGTTGTGGCGGTACTAACTGAAGAGGAGCAGCATTGGTTGCGGCGGCGCAACTCTTGTTCTTCTTTCTTCTTCTCGAGGACTTGGAGGCTTGAGCAGTAGGGTTGTCGGTTGATGCGGTAGTAACTTGATGCAACGACTTGGATGGCTTATCCCAGACACCAGCCTTAACTCGCTTGTCGTTAATCTCGGCAGCGAGTAGGTAGGTTTCCTCGATTGATGCGGGTTTGGCGGCGAACACATAATCTGCAACACAATCCGGAAGAGCACGGATGTATTTCTTGATGGTCATCTCGGGAGTCTTGACCTGGTCTGGACAGATAATGCTCAGTTGTTTGAAACGGGCGGTGAGACCAGCGTTGTCGCCCTCCTTCTGCTTGATGGTCCAGAACTCATCCTCCAACTTTTGGCGTTCGTGGGGAGGACAGAACTCGTCCAGCATGATAGCCTTCAGTTCCTCCCACGTCAACTCGTAGGCAGCGTCGTTCCCGCGCTTATTCCTTTCGGCTGTCCACCAGTCCAATGCCCGCGACTGGAAGACACCGGTAGCATTGAGAGTTCGAAGATGATCCGGGCATCCGCTTTGACGAAGGGTAACTTCCACAGAGTCAAACCAGTGAAATAAGCCGGTAGGGCCTTCTTCACCGGTGAACTCCTTCGGTCCACATGCCTTAAATTGCTTGAAACTCAACGGAGCTTTGCTGGGTTCAGTGAGGGTTCGGGATTCTTCCGACGACTTGCTGGTGTTTTCGTACACCTCACTGACAGCTTTTGCTACAGACCTTGAGATGAGCTTGGCGAGACGTCGGTCTCTCTTTTCCTGACGGGAAAGATTTTGGCGAGTTCTTGATGATGACGACATGGTCTGCAATAGACATCGCCATAGGGCTCAACACAACGAATTCGAATCTCGCACGTCTTAGTTTACTAAAGCTTAGAATCACGTCGCATCTCACGTCACGTAACGCATATAAACACATAATCATAGAGGCACATAAGCACAGAAGCAATTAGAGCACATAAGCAATTAAGCAAATAGAGCACTTAATTTCCTAAACACGTACGCACTTTTATCACAGAGGATGTCAGAAAACAGAAACCTATAACCACAAGTCGAGTGTCGTTCGTTTTGCATATCGGGTAGCATCACACTGTATCGCCTAACTTAGTCGTATAGCGTAGCATAGCACACTGGTTTCGTTTAGATCACATCAACAGGGAATTGAATCGAGATAGGATAGCAACAAAGGTGACGCAGATTGATAACAAATGGAGTAACCAACGAATCTTAAAACACGTAAACAGGTAAATCACATAAAATCAACGAAGCAACACTCAAAATCGGAAAATGGATTGTCTGCGGCTACTAGACTTTGACTAACCATGGCAATTTAACTATTCACAGTTGACTTGTCGTCACTTTCGGCTCTAGGGGACATGTTTCTGCCTCGATTCTTGGGCATCATGCATGCGCATTCTAGGCCATACTCGTGAGTTCAGGTCGTTGGAGTCCGTCAATTGCCTTGGCGAGATAAAATAAAGTCGGAATAACTGCCAAGGTTAGGGTTTCACCCCTAGCTCAGCAATTTCTTCCTTGTTTTAAGAAAATTTTAGAGGAAAATTTTCATCAAATTACGGGTTTCAGCCCTGATTTGGTATAATTCTCCCCCGTTTGTTGATAGAAAATTGCACAAAATAATTGGCAAAAATTTGTAATTTAGGCAGGAATTCGCGGGTTTCACTCCTAATCCCGTCCAAATTACAAAATTTGGCTCGGAGTTCGGATGTAATGATAGAATAGAAGGAAACAACATAAAATAAGCACATAAACTTGGTCTCTTGGTTCCTAACTATAGTCTAGGTCTCTAAGACAGCGATCCGGACTAGATCGTGTCTAACCTAATTCCCTATAGTTATGGCTCTGATACCAATCTGTCACACCCCAACCGATGGCGGAATCATCGGGGCGCGGCACTGAGCGAAACAGATTGTTCAGAAGTTTCCACAACAACTATCATACAATTCAGTTATATAACACGTCCCATACCGTGTCCCAAATAATAACAAGTTATCATAGAAATCAACTAAACAATATGGGAACTGTTCCGACAACTCAAATTCTTAATTATTACAGACCGAATTAAATATTGTCTTAAGACTTCTAGACGGCTAACTGTAGATCTTACTGACTACAGGTGCCAGTACAAGATCTACAGATAATTATGACCCTGGAGCAGGTATGTGGACACTGTCCTAAGGTCACAGGCTCCTAGAAGCTTATTATTGCCTCGCTTCCCTAGCACGCTAGTAGCTTAAACACCTGTCACATACGTTAAAATAAAAGTCAATACATATAATGTAAAGGTGAGTACACAAGTTTGATATAGCATATAAAGTTCGAAAAGTTTACGCATAACCAAGCACGTACACAAGGGCAAACGATGCATGTAAATTATCAACATGGGACCATCGATACCAATGACTTCAAGTTGACTGTCCGAGACAGTTCGCAATACATGATTACCACCGTAATCCATGCAAGTAATTGTCCTTAGCAACCCCCGTGTGAACGGGTGCTGAGTCCAAACTATAGTACTATGTTGCTAAAGCAGGTAGATAGCACTCCACGTGTAAACATAATAAACAGCAATCATTTAGACAAGTAATACATGCAAGTAGGTTAGCGTTCAAATAGTTTGTGTTGTTTGTGAATTTGATAGATTACGTATGTAACACCCAAAAGTGCTGAAAGCAAAAAGGGATCGAGTATACTCACAGTGGTTGGTTGTGGATTGAAAGGAGCACTGAGAATAGGTTAGCCTGAATAGTTCGATAACACAACGATGAGTAACGCGGAAAAAGTAAACAATGTACTTGGATCGAGTAGGCCATTCGATCGGACAGCAGTTCGATCGAGTGGGCTGTTCGATTGGTTTGGAAGTCCGTTCGAACATCCATTCGATCGGCCGGCTGGCTCGATCGGCTGGTTCCTTCAAGTGGATTGTTTCTTCCTTTGATGTGAAGGATGTGTTTGTGTATGATGGTTTGTACTACCTTTCAAGTTGGCCAATCGAACAGCTGTTCGATCGGTTAGCCCAACCGATCGGCTAGCACTTCATTGTTTTCAAATATGTCACTCGATCGGTTGGCATGCTCGATCGGGTGACATTCCAATGTTTCGAAAAGTCTAAGTGTTTTGAAGTGTAGTATCTCATGATTCGAGTAGTAATGATCACAATCGAGTGGCTCGATCGATCGAATAGAACTCTGTCAATATTACACTTCATGAGTTTGTGGGACTAAGTGCTAGTCGATCGGTTAGCCTAGTCGATCGGCTGGCATAGTCGTTCGGTTGGGCTGTTCGATCGAACAGCCTAGCCGTTCGGCCAGCTACTCGATTCGGTTAACCTATCACTTAACACTTGGTTATTCCCGTTAATTGTTGATGTTTTAGAGATATTTTGACTACGAGTTGAACCACAAAGCTGAAGTCCCTACTTAGTCTACTGACTCGAGCAGGAATCACCCAAGCTCGGCCAGAGGCGGTTTGGAACTTAAGTTTAACGTTCTACCCGAAATCGGTATATCTCTCGGTAAAACCCGAATCTTGAACCATGTGTTTGTTTAGAATGGTTTGTAAATCGGTTCAAGTCTCGTTTTCACCTTTTTGAGTGTAAAAGAGTTGAAAGATAGATGAAAACCCATCTTCCAATCCTTTTCCACCGTGAAATGTTAAGATCTTTGGAAGATTTTAGGTTATTTATGTGGAAATCGGTTAGATCTAAGTTATTCATGGTGGAATGATGCCAAAACTTAGTGTTCTTGAAGAACACATGATGACATCACCCAAGAACACCTAGATCTTGGTGATTTCATGGATGAAATCCAAGTTTTGAAAGATAGAAAGATGTAGAATCGATTGATGAACAAAAACGTACAAGGATTAGAGCAAAATACTTACCGGTTTGAGAGAAATCTGAGATTTAGTGAGAAGAAGAGGCTGGTCGGTCAGAGCTTTTCCAAAAGTGGAAAGTTTGACAAGGACAACCCTATTTATAGGCTTCCAAAAGAGGAAAGGGTCAGCTGATCGAACAGCATCCCTGATCGAGCAGCTGCCCGATCGAACAGCCTGTTCGATCGGCTAGCCTGTTCGATCAGGTTGCCCTGTTCGATCGGCTAGCCTGTTCGATCAGGTTGCCCTGTTCGATCGGCTTGCCTGGTTTTGAGTGTTTCGCGACGATTTTTGATATTTCGACTTCGATGAACGATGATTTGAGAATGATAGAATTCCTAATCAAATTACTTTTAGTCCCAACTACTATATCTAACATACAAGCATCCTTACAACCATTTCGGGTTCGATATCCATTGAGTTTGATTCACCTTTGAGTCTTGATTGATTTTGATTGATTCACCACACACTTTAACATAAAAAAAATAAACATGCACAAGTAACACATAAGGCACACACACACACGTATAAAAGTACTAAAATCCCCACACTTGAGTTTGATGATTGATTTGATTAGCTTGATTATTGATTGACTAGCTTTATTGCATTGTTACTTCCTATCATTCACAGTCGGTCGTTGATTCACAGTTCGATTATTGGTCGATTAGTTTGATTATACAACACTTACTCCAAATAATATGAAAATCAAAATGAAACTAAAATGAAATTAATCTTTATTGATCTTTAATTCCAATAACAGTCAACTCTTGACTTTGACTTTTGGGAAAACACGGGGTGTTACAAGTTCCAGCCATGGGCAACAAGAACACTAAAAATGCTAGAGCATTTGTTCTGACGGCAGATGACGCCAAGATGATTCCAGACGTGATAGCCGGTACGTTTTTAGTTAATGATGTATTTGCTAAATTATTATTTGACTCTGGTGAGAACCAAAGTTTTATTAATACTTCGTTTTGCAAACTTCTTAATCAATCATTAACTAAACTCCCACAAGAATATCTAGTAGAAACAACAATTGGGGAAAGCGTTAGGATTTCTGAAATCTTGCAGGGAGCAAGAATAGAATTTTTAAATAAAAAATTTATGGCAAACCTTTACCCAATGAATACGGCAGGATTTGATGTTGTATTAGGAATGGATTGGCTAATAACCAATAAAGCCAGTATTTTATGTGATCAAAAGTCAATTGAAGTAAACTCACCAAAAGGTGAAAATATCACAATTAAAGGAGATAAGCCATCCAGATCCACAAAATTCATCTCTGTGATGAAAACAACAAGTTATATAAGAAAAGGGTCTTTAGTATATTTGATTTCTATGGTGACCAACACTAAAGGAAAAGAACTGAAAGATATTCCAGTAGTATCTCAGTTTTCAGATGTATTCCCAGAAGAATTACCAGGACTACCGCCGGACAGGGAAGTCGAATTCAGAATCCATCTACCACCAGGAACAGCACCAATTGCCAAAGCACCTTACCGTTTGGCACCCGCAGAAATGCAAGAACTGAAGAAACAATTAGACGAACTGTTGGAGAAAGGATTTGTACAGCCAAGTTCATCGCCATGGGGAGCACCGATATTATTCGTTAAAAAGAAAGACGGGTCAATGCGAATGTGCATCCATTACCGTGAATTAAACAAGGTCACGATTAAGAATCGGTATCCATTACCAAGAATCGATGATCTGTTCGATCAATTGCAAGGAGCTCGATTTTTCTCAAAAATCGATTTAAGGTCAGGATATCATCAACTAAAGGTACAGGAAGAGGACATTCCTAAGACCGCTTTTAGAACAAGGTATGGCCATTATGAATTTACTATCATGCCATTTGGTCTAACCAATGCCCCAGCTGTATTTATGGACATGATGAACCGAATATGTAAGTCATATTTGGATAAATTCATAATCGTTTTTATAGATGATATTCTCATTTACTCTAAGAGTAAAGAGGAACATGCACAACATTTGCACGCACTTCTAAGTTTATTAAGAAAGGAAAAGCTTTATGCTAAATTTTCAAAATGCGAGTTTTGGTTAAAACAGGTACAATTTCTTGGACACTTAGTTAATCATGAAGGAATTGATGTGGATCCCACCAAGATCGAGGCGATTACCAAATGGAAAACCCCTGAATAACCAACCGAGGTTAGAAGTTTCTTAGGATTGACCGGTTATTATAGAAGATTTATTCGATATTTTCTAAGATAGCCATTCCCTTGACTAAGCTAACCTGTAAATCTGTTAAGTTTGAATGGGGACCGAAACAAGAAGAAGCATTTAGAATTCTTAAGCAAAGATTAACCCATGCACCCATACTAGCATTACCAGAAGGAACGGAAGACTTTGTAGTCTATTGTGACGCTTCTAGGTTAGGTTATGGATGTGTGTTGATGCAACGTCAAAAGGTTATAGCTTACGCATCTAGACAACTTAAGAATCATGAAGAGAATTATTCTACCCATGATTTGGAATTAGGAGCTATAATTTTTGCCCTGAAAATTTGGAGACATTACCTTTACGGTAGTAAGTTTACCATTTTCACAGACCATAAGAGTTTAAGGTATGTTTTCGGGTAAAAGGAGCTGAATATGAGAAAAAGACGCTGGATGGAGATACTTAGTGATTATGATTGTAATATCCAGTATCATGCAGGAAAAGCCAATGTGGTAGGTGATGCTTTAAGCCGAAAGTATCATGAAAAGCCAAAAAGGGTACGTTCTCTTAAATTAAATCTACAAGTAGATTTAAATGAGCAGATTAGAAAAGCACAAGAATCAGTAATCAATGATGATACTGAAAAGTTAAAAGGAATGATCAAGGAATTAGAACAGGGAACAGATGGAATTTGGAGATTCCATAAGAAAAGAATGTGGATACCTAAATTAGGAAACCTACGCCACCATATATTAGAAGAAGTCCATAAGTCTAAGTATACGATGCATCCTGGAAGCGATAAGATGTATCATGATTTAAGAAAGAATTTTTGGTGGATAGGAATGAAAAAGGACATAGTAGCCTATGTTTCTAAATGTTTAACATGTTCACACGTCAAAGCTGAACATCAGAAACCCTCAGGTTTATTGCAGCAGTTAGAAATGCCAGTGTGGAAATGGGAATTGATAACAATGGATTTTGTTACCAAGCTACCCAAAACAAGAAAAGGTAATGATACAATCTGGGTGATTGTAGACAGGCTAACTAAGTCAGCCCATTTCCTACCAATGAAGGAAACTTTCAGTATGGAACAATTAGCTAAGTTATATGTAAATGAAATAGTTTCATTACATGGAATTCCTTTATCAATTGTTTCTGACAGGGATAGCCGATTACCTCTCATTTTTGGGCAAGTTTCCAAAAAGCAATGGGAACCAAGTTAAATCTAAGCACAACTTATCATCCTCAAACGGACGGACAAAGCGAAAGAACGATTCAAACAATGGAAGATATGCTTAGAGCTTGTGTAATTGATTTCGGAGGTAATTGGGACGATCACTTACCCTTAATAGAATTTTCTTATAATAACAGTTATCACACCAGTATCAATGCTGCACCATTCGAGGCACTTTATGTACGAAAGTGTCGAACCCCAGTCTGTTGGGCAGAAATTGGGGAAAAGCAACTATCTGGACCTGAGATAGTACAGGAGACAACCGACAAGATCATTCAAGTCAAGGAACGACTGAAAGCAGCACGTGATCGACAAAAGAGCTACGCAAATAATAGACGAAAACCATTGGAATTTCAGGTAGGTGACAAGGTATTATTGAAAATCTCTCCTTGGAAAGGAGTAGTCAGATTCATCAAGAGGGGAAAGCTAAGTCCCAGGTATGTTGGACCTTTTGAGATTATTAGAAGAATAGGATCTGTAGCCTATCAGCTACAACTGCCAGAGGAAATGGCAGGAATACATGATGTATTTCATGTATCTAATCTCAAGAAATGCTTAGCTGATGAATCGCTGATAGTACCTCTTAAGGATATAGAGGTAAATGAACAACTTAAATTTGTAGAGAGGCCTCTACAAATTGAAGACAGGAAAGTCAAGAACCTCAAGCATAAGAGATTAGTTCTGGTCAAAGTGAAATGGGACTCCAAAAGAGGACCAGAATATACATGGGAGCCTGAATCAGAAATGCAAAGGAAATATCCACACCTGTTCCAGTAGATCTCGAGGACGAGCTCTAAAACAAGGTGGGGAGGATATAACAACCCTCCTAATTTTTTCGACACCTCTAATATATTTTAGAAGCCCCAATATGTCCTAAAATATAAACCTTATGCGAAACCGAGCCCAAAATGCGTTAAAACATTAAAAATTAAATAAAAACGAAAATTTTTGGGCTGTCGCGGGGCGCGACGCCCCTTGGTCATTTCCGTCGCGAGCCGCCAAGGCCTAGCTACGAGGCACTCTCCAGAAGCCGCCACGTGTTGACACGTGCCGAAGCTAGACCGCTGACACATCGAAGCTACGGCCTACGACCCCTACGTCGCAGGGCGCGACGCCCTGCCCCTGATCTCGTCGCGGGGCGTGACGACACGTCAGAACAACCCTATAAATTTGGAGCTCGGGCCTTCAGTCGAAACTCGCTCACGATCTTTTCTTTCTCTCAATTTTCACGTAGCATACATTATACTCGGGTATAATATCCCCCTAAATAACGAAGTTCTGCTCCTTTGTAAGTATCATAACCCCTGGATACGTATTAGATACTCTGCCCGATTGATCTAGGGTTCCGTAACGGCTGTCGTGGTTCTGCCCGACGTAGTCGTTGGAATGCTGTCTCGGGGAGGGTATTACTAATGTTAAAATGAGTTATTATACTAACGCGTGTGCATTTGTGTAATTTATAGATTGTCACCAGGAAACCCTTACAGAAAACCTAAAACAACAATGTGAGTAATCTTCTTTTTGCAAACTGTTTTTACAAAACCTCACACGATTAATTATATATTAAACAGTTATTGAGTATTTGTAAGGATACAATTATCGTCGGTATGTTGGGGTTTTGTATACAAAATTTGTTATTACCTTGCGAGGAGTAACATGACCACAAGTCGGGTTGACAGTACCGTAGGTGGTAAATGGTAATTGATATGACTTGGAAACAAATGTAATTGCGTGAACGCCCTCAATACTGTACAATGGTTTTTACTTAAACTTGATTGAACTGGGATTCGCTCACCAGTATTTCCCACTGACAAAATATTTTTAAACGCGTTTCAGGTAACAAAATGTGAAAGCCAAATAGAAGCCAGCTGGACAACACTGAAGGCTTGGAAAAGTGGCAATAAGGTTACCTAAAATAAATAGATGTTTTACTAAATAAAATAGGGTTTATCCCTATGGAAACATGTGTATTTAAACTTGGGATCTTTCCCATTTGTTTCATATTATAAAAGCGTGGTATTTTACTCTGATAAAATATTTTCCAACTACGGTCCTGATGTTAATTCTGCTGCCAAAACTGACAAACACCAGATACCACCGAAACTGGCTGCGGCCGCCCGTTCCCGGGACAGTTATGGGACGGGGGTTGCGACAAAAATGATATAACAATTCTTTTTTAATAATGAAATAAAAGTAAATAGTATATTAATACAAAGTTTGGTTTTCATGATAAATAATTTGTTTTATTTAAAAATATATGAAATTAACAATTTTAACTTGAGGATAATATTTTATTAGAAAAATAGAAGGATTCTATTCGACATTCAAATTACGATATGATTTAATATTAATTTATTATTTATTTAATTAATATAAGACAAATATTAAAGAATGACGGGAAAATAAAAAATATATAGGGAAAATTACGAAATTGGCCAAAGACCAATTTGACTTATCAAAATGGCCACCTCCTGCGTCGGTGGAACAGCGCATCACTGATCCCGATGCATGTGATGCGTCTGCAGGTCTTGTTTTGGCGTCTTTGATTAGGTGATTGACACGTGGCGTTCCAGAAGGCGGACGCATCGAAGGTGTCTCCCAGACGCCCCCCTAACTGCTTGTGTCCGGCTCCTTGCCAGGCGCCTGGCTCAACCCTCTCCCATCGCTAGTCCCGATGCCTCTTTTCAAACGCCTCCTTTGCGTCGCTAAAGCATGCTGACGCCTCCCATGCCTCTGATTCCGACACTTCGGATGTGTCGCTAACGCCTCCTGCGTGTCAGTTTTCGAAGGCCTTTGCCGACGCTTCCTATGCATCGCTGGACACATCCCGAGTGTCAGTTTTTCTAAGGCCTTTGTCGACGCTTCCCATGCGTCACTGACACATAAAGGGTCAGTTTTGAAGGCCTTTGCTGACCCTTCCCATAAGTCTCCCGACGCTTTAAGCTAAGACCCAGTAATATAAAATATTTAACTGTTTTTACAGTTATAGGGACCCATTACCCACCAAAATTTATCAACATTTTTCTGCTATCAACTGCTTTTGTCTTCAACTTTTACCTTCAAGTGAAACGGCTGTCAGATTTGTCGTTTACACCGGTGGCAAGTGGGAAATTGTTGACGGGAAGCTTGAATACGTAGTCAAAGCAGATTCATTTAGACGTGGCTTTGAAACTCTTACAACGATTCTGATCTTTCTTTTTTTTTTTTCAACCTTGCTGGAAAAAAATCCCTACGAGTTGTTTAAATTATATGTGGTGTAAGAAGTTGGCGTTGGTTCATCTTCTTGTGCTCCTTCCAACGATTTCAAATGTCCGGATTTAGATGATTTTGTTTTTCCTACTGATGAATTTAACGCAACAGATAAACCAGAATTAAATGATAATGATATTTGTCCGTCTGAAAATAAATGTCATTTTTACGAAGATTATACTTTCCGTAATAAGCAGGAAATGAAAATTGAATTTGGAAAAATGTGTATGTCTGAATGTTTTTCGTATAAAGTAGACAGATCATTAACCACTCGTTATGAAGTATCTTGTGTTGAAAAAAATTGTGAGTGGAATTTTAGGGCAGCTAGTCGGTAGTCTTGTGATGTTTTTTTATCTTAAACATTTTAACAATAAACATACATGTTCTAAGACGCAGACACATCCACACATGCGTCAGGCAAACCCACAGGTGGTGTGTAGCTTATTAAAAGAACAATTACAAGACAGTGGGCACATATACCGTTGCACCAAAATTGTAAAGGATTTTAGAATAAAAGAACATGTTAATTTATCATACATGCAAGCGTGGCAAGGAAGATGCAACACATTAGAACTTTTGCAGGGAAGTTCAACAAGTTCTTTTGCCGAACTTCCTATCTACTTGTTTAACTTGGAGAAGGCTAATCCTGGCACAATGACGAACATATTGACTGATTCAGATAGTCGTTTTGAAATGGTATTTGTCACCAAAGGTGCCGTGGTAAGTGAAACATTATATTTTTAGTAGTTGGATATTTAATCAAAAAATTATAGTAAACGTTACATTAAAATAAAAAAAATAATTAAATTTGACAAAGAATTTTAATATCCTATTGCTTTTAGATTCAGAGCTTTCTCAGAAACTTGAGACCAGTCATTATCATAGACGCGACCCACTTGAAAGGTGAGTTTAAAGGAACAATGTTTTTGGCTGTTGGCTTGGACGTAAACAATCAGATTTCGCCTATTGGTTACGGCATTGGTAAATCTGAAGACGGTAACTCATGGACCTTGTTCCTATCAAAACTCAAAGATTGTTTTGGTGAGCATCCAGATTTGGTGATCATTTTTTACTGTGCAAATTCTATACATTTAGCGGTACGGGACGTGTTTCCGCAAGCCTTTCACGGGTTGTTTTGTCGGCATCTGATGGTCAACCTTCGTCTACCGTCAAACAAAAAAAGGAACACGAGTCTCTTTGGTGGAAGACTTCCAAATCTTACAGGATATCCGATTTTCAAGAATCGTTCGACGCTCTATGTGCCGCAGTTCCAAGAATACGGAACATTTTTATAAATATTGGGTTTGAGAAATGGTCAAGAGCACATTGTACTGGCAAAAGATATCATTATATGACATCTAATAGTGCCGAGTCAATGAACGCATTATCCAGACATCATCGGAAATGCCAATAACGCAACTTATAGAATTTTTACAACAATCTGTCCAAAAATAGTTTTATGATCGCCGGAACCAGGGAATCCATGGAAAACACTTGCTAACAGAGTGAGTTGAGAAAATATTCAAAAGAAAATTGATGGTTCTAGGTTGTGGAGGGTTGCTGGCATTGGTGTTAACAGTTTTGACGTTGAAGACAGTGGAAAAAGAGGTTTAGTTGGTTTCTCTAATGGAACATGCAGTTGTCGGGTTTGGCAAGTATCTGGGTTACTTTGTGGGCACGTATCGAGATTTTTAGGTGAAACCGACTGTGGTCATTATGCGATGCCATGTTATAGTAACAAAGTTTATAAATCTACGTATGCAGAATAGATAAATCTACTCTCTTATAAATCAGAGTGGCAAATACCCGATGGACTGGTCAATCTGCAACCACCGCATATTACCAAACGGTAAGTCGGTCTTCCCAAACAAAACAAACAAATCCTATCGCGAGGAGAGGAACCCACTCCCGTATACTACGGTCGGTGCAACACGTATGGGCCTCGTCGTAAAACTTGTTCACAACCGACCAAAACCCAGAGTTCTTCCCGACGCGTCGCAAAAACACAACCAGCACCCGTACAAGTGGAACCAGAAGAATTTCAGGATAATGTATTTCAAAATACCTTCCCCAGCTACAATTTGGGGGACTTTCAAAATACCCACCAAATTGTAATTATAATGCTATGAACCAAAAGTTTCTTTACTCAAGCCACTCATAATAAATATTAGTTAGTTATCCTCATAATCTTAATTAAATATATATTTTATTTCTACCAACATATTTCCTAGGTGCTCAACACCTTTAAAAAATATGTAACGTTTTACAACTTGTTTCTATATCTACAATTGATAAATACTAAAAGTTGTAATCGATTATTATGTGCTGCACACCAACGACGTTTTCTCTTTATAAAACTTATATATTTAAAGAAGCTGTAAATTAATTTCTGTCTTAATTTATAAAATTTAAAACATCCTTCACCTTAACAAAAAAAAAAAAAAACTGAGTTAGTGATTTGGATGAAAATTTATAAAATTATATGACAAAACTATTAATTTTTTTCTAAAAAACTCCATTTATATTCTTTTTTATTATATATGTAACAAAAATAATTAAATAAAAGAAATAAAAAGGGTTTGAGTAAATTGCCAAAATCGTCTCTGTGGCTTTATATTTGCCAGTTTCATCCAAATATCCTCAACTTAACAGAAAAAATAAACTAACTTAGTGGTTTGGATGAAAATGACAAAAAGTTACAAACGTTGGGGTCAATTTGGTACAAAAGTGTCATTTTGGACGAAAATGGCAAACGTGCCGAAACCTCAAGGACGATTTTGGCAATAACTCTAATCTAATTTATTAAAAGCATGCATATTATTGTAAAGAAGTACATGCATATTATTTAAGGTCTAAAAAACAGGCTGTTATAAGACGGTCTCGTTGGCCCAGCCCATGCCTTGGCCTAATTTAATGCCCTACAACGCAATACTTTAAAAATGACGCAACATAAATTTGAGCCTTTATAATTTCTTTCTATATTAGTCATGTAACATACTTGGGGTTTATTACTAGAAATATTTAATACTTAATTAAAAGATTTACATCGTTCGTTCTTAATTTTTACATCAATTACATATACACTCTCCAGTTATCTGACTACTCTTCCCGTACAATTCTTGCCCTTGACTCGATATTCAGTCCTCCAATACTTTATATCGATGTTAGTCCATGCAACCTACATTCACCACAAACATGCACATCATTAAAATTTGATAACTACAATTCATAAACTATCATACGCAATTAAATGACCATGTCGCATTCTTTCTATCCATGCAAGTCCTTTCGATCGTTCTTCCACGTACAATCTAGCATTCCAATTCCTCAAAACTTCGCAATGGATTTCAATAGTATACTTGAAAATATTAATTCATTCTCAAGGCATATGATTAGCAATTTAATACTCACACGTTTTGAAGCTACGTGTACTTATATTCAAGCCCCATTCCTTCCTGTGCCATAATACTACATTATGCCTACGTATATCCGTGTGAGTACTTTTAGTCACCTAATGCATACCCCCTTACATACGAACATTTATACGAGCTCCTACGTAGCACTTACACGATTCATTATGGTTTATTGGCGCGTCCTAATAATAACCTCCAAGTAATAAAACATGAATGAACAACTTACATCCATACTTACTCCTATTCTTGATTACTTAAAAGTTTCACATATTGGAAATAAATAAAAACTATACATACATACATACCCACGTACTAAATTCACTTTCCCCACATCATCGCTCTCACACTTCGTTAATACTCGCACGTCATAAACGTTTGTAGGTATTCCTCGGGTACGTTTTAGGTTTTAAAAAGTGTTCCATACTTACCCGTAACCTACCAACCTATTTGGTAGAGTTTGGGGTCCAATATAAAGACGTAACGAAGCTCGAAGTGGGTTCACGAGGCCATAATTCAAAGAAAAACAAAGAATTACATAAACTTAACTTTTGCATCAGACCTCCACTGTAAGCTACGGTGGCTGTCGTAGCTTACGGTGGCCCCAAAAAGCTTACGGTGGCATTGAACTGCCTTACGGAAGAAAGAAGGGTCCAGCACCCATCGTAGCTTACGGTGGGCACCGTAAGCTACGGTGGTGTCCAGTTCAGCCATCCAACTTGTTACCAAAATCCTCATAACTTGTTCGTTTTGCGTCCGAATCACTTGGAACTTGTTCTTAAATATCCGTAAAACAATTCCTTACCTATTAGACTAAGAATCCTCACCCCGGGTCCTTAATCATTACGAATTTCATTACCGTTACCTTACTTATACTTATTTATTCGACTCGTTTAATCCCATCAAATTGTCTTCGACTTAGATAAATACCTTCGTTTAACAAGATCAATACCTACCTTAATACCTTCATTCATTACATAACCATACATGATTTCCCCACATTCATAAACATGAAATACTAAGAAGTGAGTCGAAAGTCACTTACTACATAATTTCGACACCATCTGTTTACTTCAATTCTTACTTACATTAAATGTAGCGTTCCGAACTCAACATTGTCCAATTCTACTCATTCGACCCATAACCTTAATACAATCTTTACATGAGATTCATGATATGAACGAAATATAAAACTAGAGAATTAAATATCATGCACATTACATGCTACTAAATTCGTTAGAGTGAAAACTTACCTTTATTTGAACCTTCTTCTTTTATTCCTACAATTCTCAAAATCAACTTACTTTAAACCTCATGTCACAATTACATTGGTTTTCTTGGTTTAAAAGCACTATCATCCAAAGTTTCTAAATTCTAACATGGTGGTGTTGTCTAACATGAGTTTCACTTCATTCAAGCATTTTAACAAACACTTGGAATGTGTACAACTAATTAAGCATAATGTACAAGCATCATAAACATAATATAACCATTACAGATCATCACCATCATGAACACCAAATTTCATAAATTTTCTATGTAACTTTCATTTCAAATTGTTTCTAACTAACAATCCCTTGTCATGAACACTATCATACTTAATCATTAAACTAATTAACATAGAACTTCTACATAATTCTTCTCATCATCACACTTTCAAGTGGGTTTTCATATTCACTATCAATTTAGTCAAATTCAAGCATCAATCATGTTCTATTGGTGTTTTCTAATCCTTATTCATACTAATTTCACAAAAGTTTATGGATTTTTGAACACCCGTCACATTCAAAGTCATCAAACATCAAAATTCTACTTACCTTGTGTTCAAGAATGCACAGATGATCCAAAATCAAGACATGCATGAACTCAAGATCACATCTAGGGCTTTAATTTGCTGAATTTATGATGATTAGGGGTTTTTCCCCCTTTTCTCCTTCATGATCCACGCGACACACACACCTACCAGTGTGTGTGTTTGTGTTTTAATTCCATTTAACCATTCAAGTTGCATTTTTTTATCATGTTTGCCCCCTAAGGATTCAATCCTTTATTATTTTTGGCTAGTTTCTTTCCTTTTAATTTGAACCTTACTTATATATATTAGCCAAGATAGTAATTTTTATTTATCTTTCTAATGTTAGTAAATCCTACACAAATTCTTACTATTAACATGAACACACACGCACACATATATAAGGATTATATGTGTTATAACTTTCTTGTAATAAATTTTATGTTAAACTACATTCAATTTACATTTTGAGATGTTACAAATCTACCCCCTTAAAGGAGGGTTCGTCCCCGAAACCTTCTTTATCCTTACTTGGCCAATTCTACTCCCAATCCATTCATCTTTTTCTTCATAGTGCTCATTACTTGCGACTTAAATATAGTGGTAGGATTCGCTTTCAACCATAAGAGTATATCTTGTCCTCACCCTAGAAATCAGGCGTTAATCTTTCAGACATTCCCATTCATCGCGGGTCATGCTATCCCCAACTCACTCATATAACAAAGAAAATATTACATTCTGGGATGAGCCCCTCGAATACTTATAGTGGTTTTAACTTGGCGTGCTACTTTAGCAACCTTTCTAGGCACTTTCTCTAACACGTAATACCTTGGATCATTTACTGACTCAAGTTTATTGACATCATTTGAGTTTAACGCTACCGCTGGATATTTATTATCACTCCATTGCCGCTTATCTAGGGCAACCTCTATATTCCATTACTAATGTCGTTCTGGGTTTCTTTTATACCCCCAAATTCTTACTAAAAAATTTTAATATTTCCTCTTAAAGACCACAATTGTGGGTTAAAATTTTCCTCCTAAATTGGCCTTTAAAGGTCATACATTACATACTATACCATACTTATTTTGCCGTTTGTTTATTAGTGGGTAGCATTCTATCTACCAATTCTTACTTATCAATCATGAGCTAAACATTTTACTGACCTCGTCTTCATTGCGTAAATCAACGATCCGTAAGCCGGGTCAATCCGCTTCTTCATAATACCTTCCGTACCAGGATTGATTTCATTCATTCGTGTGCTAAGTTCCCGCTCTTGTGCATCCTTTCATCAGCTCTACTACTTTTATCACGCCCAGAATTTCACCATTCTTATCTGTAACATTTAACAGTTAGCACATATCATTCAAATTCCTTTGAGCATGGCGTTTATCATATTATCTTGTTTACCTACTAGCCCTTCTATATTTCTTTTAAAACATTAGTTCGTTCGACCCATTCATAATGGATCAATACATGACCATTCCGTAACATATCATTTTCATTTATTTATTCAATTTATTCGGTGTTAATTCACCTATATTTTTCCATTTATCCTTAACTTACTAGGCATACTACATTATACATTTCATTGCTTACGTAGTACTCTCTCATGAGTTAATTTCCAACATGTCTATTACGTAACTTATTCAATACTCTTCTCAATTAAGGTTTTTCTTGCTACTGCAACTTTCGACGTTTTTTGCTTGTTTAATAACCGAACCTTTCATATTATTTTACTATCCTAACTAGAAAGTTAATAATCTCAACTCTGTTTGGACTTACAGAAAGCCAATCTATTAATGCACTCTTATTTACGTTTTATTAATCAACTATGACTTACCCTTTACGTATTTATTCATGCACTTAGTCAAGCGATATGGTTATCCCGACATTGCTATTTTTATCGCCTACCCGCTATGTTATACTTACTTATGGATTTCAGTCTTTTCATTTATACATATTATTCTCATGTATTAAGTTTGTATTTGCCTACAAAATTATCTTTCTTTCATTCTTTGTATTATTTTATTTTTGAATCCGTCAATGGATTCAAACCTTCCATTCTTTCGTGCTTAAATTCCTCTCTAGTCGAACCCTAAACTCTTACCGAAAGCATAACCTTTCATACTTACCTGGCGAAAGTCAAAACCACTGACTCATTATCCGTACCTTGTGTTGGTTATCTCCTCTCCAATTTATGGCAATGCATGCCCACTCATAACGCTTACCTATAAGCATAAACTTATCAAAACAAAACATTAGATACATGGTTCACATGGCGATTACCATTTGACCCGCATGACTCATTCGTCCCTTTAACCATTCTTGCATACAAACATGTTTGTAGATATATATATATATATAAATTAAAGATCGACACATGTAACACCTCGAATTTTTGTGACCAATGATGTGTTAACACGTGTCATTTGTTTACACGTGGCATCTATAATAAATAAAGGACTAATTTTGACAAACCTTGAAAGTATATAAATTCGAGGGTTATAAATGTCAACAAGGGTAAATATACTGTATAGTAACCCTAAATAATGCTTGAACCTTCAAACGAATAAATCATAGATCGTACGGAAACGAAACGCGGAAGAAAGTGAGGGATTACGAGCTATAGGGGTTAACTGTGTCAACATGTTTAATATTACCTCTGAGTGACCCTTTAACGTTCCCAAGGCTTCGTAACAGTATTATACGCTCACTATAATATACTGTATAAATTCCGCGAAATTCCGTCTTAAAACGAGAGAGTTATACTCGAATTCGTATGAGAAGGGTTAAAAGCGTCAATAATGAAAGTTAAGGCTTTCTGAATAATTAATAAATAAACCGGGGACTTAACAACGCGGGTAAATAACACGAGGCCCCTATCGGTAAATAACCGAGGGCCAAACCGCAAAGTTACCCCTTCAAACCCGAAAGGTCAGGTAAATCATTACGAAAGATTTCGTTATTAATTACCAGGATTTCGTAATCATTTCAAAAGATTTTAAAAATCTGAAAAACAGGCCCCACGCGACCCGCATTGCATTTGTGGTTAAGTTGAGGCGGGCCGCGAGCCTCCTCTTTTACTCGTCTGGTATTTAAATCCCAGGCGGCCCGCATTAGAAACGCATGGAACTCCCATGCGGGCCGCATTAGACGCCCAGATGCAGAATACTTGTAACTACTTGCCTTTTGGAGCATTTGAACGACCAAACATCAATCAATGAGGCATGGGTGCCCCCTACTCGACCCATACACCTTAGGGACACCTGCCCATGATCCATGATCAAATGTAGGCTGAGTTGTGATGATCTTGAGGTCCTTTGAGCACTATAAATAGCAATGTTGAGGTTACAACATTCACACACCTCAAACAACTCATCTACTGATCATTCTAAGCTCTCAAGTCCTTTTCTCTGCTCTATAAGCAAGAACACACTTCTGTAAGTCGTTCATAACCATTTTGGTCATACATTTCCATAGTTTTAGCCTATAAACACAACCGTCGTAACTAACGGTTGTCATTACAATATCTTGCAAATGGTTCAGTCTTATGACGGATCAAAAGTAGTTTTGAGTAGGTAATTATGTGGGTAATAAACCTCTAAAAAGGTTCCCCCTGATCACCACTCTAACTATGTCAAATATCGAGTCAAACGTGCGGTTAAAAAGTCAACAGAAAGCTATTTTAGCGATTTATGCATAATCTGTAATGTATATGTTATGAAACCTGTTTTGACACTTGTAAAATATGATAATAAGTATATAAACTTGTTTGCGCTCGTTTGAATCGACCATTTGCTATATTGAACCGGTTCGGAGCCGTATGTCGCAAAAGTTTGACTTTTGCTTTGACTTCAGTTCTGACCCGTTTTAGTGAGGTATAGATATGCCTTAGAACTCTCTTAGGACCAGGTCACATGTTGGTATAAATCTCTGTGATCGGTTCATGAGTTATCCGAGTCTTTTACGTATTTCCGCCATTCGCCTAAAAGTTGACCGTAACGGCCTTTTGAAATTAAAACGAGTATTTAGGACGCGTGAACGGACCAGAACCTTGCTTATTAAATTATAAGCATGTCCTTAAAGTTTCACGTCAATCCGAGGTCTAGAATGAGAGTTATGCTAAATGGCGCATTTAAAGTTAACTTTAGTAATTAACGGCGCAATTAGCATGACGACCATCTAAACCAAGATTTCGTCACCAAAACTTTTACCCACTGTATTAAAATAATATTTTGGAAATTTTAAAGATTTTTAATAATTTTTACCTCGCTCATAACCTGCGGTTATGGCTACGGTTCGGTAAATACCGAATATGCCCTTTTCGGCCAAAACATGAGTTCTACAAGGTCTTTTGACCCGATTCCAGTTGCTACTGACTTTAAATAATAAATAAAGTATTTTAAGCTTTATAAGCTGTTCGGGAAACTCAGACTTCCTGTAGAACTCGAAAAGCTCTTTAAAAGTCTTTAAAATGACCGAAAAGCCCCTACGGGGCATAATATTAACTTAAACTCGTTACGGGCGTCACGGAAGGTATCCTACTGATACCACGACCCATTTAAGGCATATTGACTTAGGAAACAAGCGTACGACTCTCATGGTTAACCGTTTCGCCTATTACGCGCACGGTTCGGCTTATGAAACTGGTTTTTATACTACGGTTTTACGCAAACGTGGTGTGTCTATAAATCTTTAACCCGGCACGACCCGGGCTACTGAACGCATAAAAGAACATGTAAAACGTTCACAAGATTTTATTATAATTTTCCCAAGTTATAAAAGAGTTTGTGCCTTGTGCATTCAAATCAATTTTAATAAACATTTTCAAATGTGTCAGTTGAATGTATTTACCAGTGTAAACTGACGTATTTTCCCCAAAAAGATTAAGTGCAGGTACTAGACGAAATTGGCTGGTATTAGCTGCCTAAGCATCGTACATAGTCTCGCAAACTCGATGCTGCATCTGAATGAACAGTATTTTATTATTTTTGATCCGCTGTGGATATATTCAACTTCTGTAATACATTTGATATTACAACCAGAGGTTGAAGTTTATATATTTATCTTAAGCTTCCGCTGTGCATTATATAATTGTGTGGTTTGACTATATTGTTGCCAACATCGTCACGGTAATCCCCCACCGGGCCCACCGGTGAGACACGTGGAAATCGGGGTGTGACAGGTTGGTATCAGAGCCAACATTGAGTGAATTAAACACTATCCTAATGTGTTTAATCTCAATGACACAATTGCACATACTTGAGTCTAGACAAGAACTTAGGACAAATTCGGATTGATACTCCTTTTTGTCTTTATTTTCAATTCAATTTTTAATAAGTTTTGGAGCAGGAAAATGCCACCCGTTATATTCCGAGGAAGAGGAAGGGGAAGAAGAGGCCGAGGAGAAATCGTGACACATCACGATAACGAGGCTGGACCATCTGGTACAAGACATCCTTCGATGACACGGAGCGAAGAGCCACAACGACGAAGAGATCTCTACGAACCCGCGAGGCATTCCACTTCGCACAGCTCGACGCCATCCTACCGGCACTCCTTTGGGCCAAACTCAGAAAATGATCCCAACAACCCACAACCTTCCTTCATACCTCTACAGCGTTCGGTATCGCACCGAAATTACGACGACCCTACTCCCTACTACATAGGTCAGTTTAATCCGGCTGACTACATACAGGAACCTTCAGGTTTTGTTCCACTAGGGCCACAAGATCATTTCTCCGAGGACCATATGGATGAAGATACTGATCCAACTGAACCTGCGCGTGGTACGCCCACGCATCCGATAGAAGTCTCTGATGGGTCATCCTTCCATGGCACGCCCTATCAAGGACCAGACAGTTTTCAAGCGTTGTTTGACCGACATGAGTGGTACTACACGCCACCGCAACAGACATCTCAACAACCGAGACATCCACAGGATCCCTCTGAGGATTCACGCTTTGAGGCAGTTACGCCACCACATCCGCCACCGGCGCAACCAGTAATACCTGATCCGCCAAGGCGTAGGAGGACAAATGCTCGTATGTCTACACGAGGAGGAGGGGGTATCCACTTCAGCACTCCTCGACATTCTAGTAGTAGCCACTATCCGCCACTACAAGAAGAAGGACCTTCAAGTCCTATACAGGAGGCGAACTCCGCACCAGCTGCACAAAATGCGCCACCATTTGGGTATGACCAACCCATACCTGCTTACACGGGTCCAACGGCTTACAACCCGTTCGAACCATCACAAGCACAATACAACTACGGCTATGAGCGCGACCCATATGTGGTGTCGGCTAGATATAATGCGCGCTACCCTGACGGAGCACATGGAAACATGGGACCACCGGACTACTCAGCTCATGGGTATCCAATACCTCCCAGACCTCCAGTTCCGCATCAAGCGCCGCAACCACGTTTCTCTCCTCCTGAACAGGAAGAAATACTCCATCGACTAGATCGTGTGGAGAGAGAGTTCGAAGAAGAGAAAAAGAGCCACCGAGGATTTCTCAAAGGCTTGGCGAACCTACTAAAGGGCAAAAAGAAGAAACGTGACCATTAGCCCTTAATAGTTGTACGAATGTAATTTCTACTTTAAAATAAGTCCCTGTGTGGACAACTTATAGTATTTCAGTCCCTACGTGGGCTTATCTTTTAGTCCTTACATGGACACCTATCTTGTATTAGTCCCTGCGTGGACTTGTCACTTATTTTTAAACCTCTATGGAGGTATGTACTATTTGAAAGACCCGTTTAGGGCAACATGTAATTGTATTTGAGATTATGGAATGTATGTTATGAGTTTTGTTTTAATATGTATAAAATAAATCAAAACCATTCCTTTTATATTGATCTGCCTAAATAAAGAATCTTAAAAGGTAAAACCTAGCTTGGTGTCTTTTAAGATCCAGTCAAGATGGTACGACCTAATTGAAAGGATTCTGATTCCCTGTTAACCTCTGTACGCATGTTAACAATCATGGCAGATGTGATTCGTTAAAATCACGCACGTCATCCTTATACAATAATCCTTTAAGGATTTCAAAACCCAACTAAATGATTTGTAAATAGAGGGTTAAATCACCAATGAAGGTGATCAATATTATTAAAACATCCATTAGTGATGTAGTGCCTACGGGCCAACCTTATTAAAACATCCATTAGTGATGTAGTGCCTACGGGCCAGTATTATAAAAACATCCATTAGTGATGTAGTGCCTACGGGCCAACCATATTAAAACATCCATTAGAGATGTAGTGCCTACGGGCCAACCTTATAAAAACATCCATTAGTGATGTAGTGCCTACGGGCCAACCTTATTAAAAACATCCATTTGAGATGTAGTGCCTACGGGTCAACCATATTAAAGCATCCATTAGAGGTGTAGTGCCTATGGGCTGTAATAAATGTCTTATAA
Source organism: Helianthus annuus (assembly GCF_002127325.2). NCBI lineage: Eukaryota > Viridiplantae > Streptophyta > Magnoliopsida > Asterales > Asteraceae > Helianthus > Helianthus annuus. Next base: position 11,657,855 of record NC_035438.2, read on the forward strand.
AGACAAAAGGCAGTGGTAGTCTATGACTCTCTGTCAGAAAGAGATAAAAGAACTACGGTTCAAATCTCTATGCCTATGATTCTCTGAAATCTCGGCTAATATTATAAAACATCATCATGATTAGGCTTTATGCCGCCAATACTATTTATATAGCTGAAATAGGATATATTCAAATCCTAATATGTAATGAAATAATAAGTTAACCAAATATGGTCTCTGTACCATGGTTGACAAATTGTCATAAAAAGACAATTATATAAAAATCTCCTGAATAAAATTTTGTTATCTTCTGTAACAGATTCAAGTTACAATGGCGGATCCCAACGGAGAGAATAGCCATACTAATGATGATGAATACGACAATACGCCAGTACATCTGACAGGCGCACAACTGAAGGCTCTGATTGACAATGCTGTTCAGGCAGCTCTTGATCGTCAATATACTGAGTCCCAAGGCAGAACCGTGTCAAAACCACCCTCTAAACCAAAGACACACTCCAAACCACCCTCTGAACCCAAGAAAGATGACGACAAACACTCGTCCACTGAGCACAGCGTTCATCGCGATAGAGAATATACTGATGCATCCAGTGCTAAGGGTTGCACCTACAAATACTTTGTATCATGTAAGCCCCGGGAATTTACAGGGGAGAAAGGTGCTGTTGATTGCATCACCTGGCTAGATGAGATGGACACTATTGTGGACATCAGCGGGTGTGCAGCGAGGGATGTGGTGAAATATGTGTCCCAGTCTTTTAAGGGCGAGGCCCTGGCATGGTGGAGGGCGTTGGTGCAGGCATCTGGTAAGTCTGCTTTATACAAAATGACGTGGGAGGAATTTATTGCTCTCATTAAGGAAAACTACTGCCCTCAGCATGAGGTTGAGAAGATCGAGGCTGACTTTGTGTCACTAGTGATGACGAACCTGGACTGCCAGGCTTATTTGACGAGCTTCAATACGATGTCTCGCCTGGTTCCGTACCTTGTGACCCCAGAACCTCGAAGAATCGCCCGTTTTATTGGGGGCTTGGAGCCCGCAATAAAGGCGAGTGTAAAGGCCTCTCGGCCGACGACCTTCAGGTCAGTTACTGACCTCTCCTTGTCTCTTACTTTAGATGCTGTCCGTCTGAGGACACTAAGGAGCAAGGAGGCTGAGAAAAGAAAACGTGAGGATGATACCTCACGAAGATCAGGGAAGAAGCACCGTGGAAACGGTGAAGGCAAAAGAGGGTCGGAGGCGAAGAAAGATGGGCAAGCTGGTGAAAGGCCCAACTGCAAGATCTGCAAGAAACCCCACTCTGGGAAGTGCAGATTCGCATCGAACTCACAGTCGCAATCAAAGACTCCTTCCTGTGGACTATGCAAGTCCAAGGATCATAAGACTGTGGAGTGCAAAAAGGTCAAGGATGCAACTTGCTATGGTTGCAACGAAAAGGGGCACATCAAGAGTAACTGCCCTAAGTATGCCAAGAAGGCGGAAGAAACAAAGAAGTCAAATGCGAGAGTTTTTCGCATGGATTCAAAGGAAGCGGTTAAGGACGACAATGTGCTTACAGGTACTTTTCTCGTAAATAATATATTTGCAAGAGTACTATTCGATTCTGGCGCCGATAAATCCTTTGTAGACCAGAAATTTTGCCAACTACTAAATATGCCTATCAAAACCCTTGATGCGAAATACGAAGTAGAGTTAGCAGACGGCACGATAGAAACCGTCTCAACTGTTCTAGAAGGATGTGAAATGTCCATTAGGAACCATTCTTTTCCTTTATCTCTACTTCCCTTCAAATTAGCGGGTTTTGACATTGTGCTAGGCATGGATTGGTTATCCCGTAATCAGGCCCAAATCATTTGCGGCAAGAGGCACATAGTGCTAAAGACTCCGAGTGGTGAATCACTTACCATTCGAGGGGATACGCAGTACGGATTGCCCGAAGACGTATCTATGCTGAAAGCTTCAAGGTGTTTGAACAGAGGCTGTGTAATTTACATGGCTCAGGTTATAATTGAAGAACCTAAGCCGAAGATCGAGGATCTTCCTGTCATTTCTGAATATCCCGAGGTTTTTCCTGAAGAACTACCTGGTTTGCCACCAGATAAACAAGTGGAGTTCAGAATAGACATCATTCCTGGAGCAGCTCCGATAGCAAGAGCACCTTACAGGCTAGCTCCAACGGAAATGAAAGAACTGAGGACCCAGTTGGATGAACTGCTGGCGAAAGGTTTTATCAGACCTAGTTCATCTCCCTGGGGAGCTCCTGTCCTGTTTGTAAAGAAGAAGGACGGATCGATG